>NC_048298.1:142930170-143004849 GCF_013100865.1 Trachemys scripta elegans | reverse complement strand
GCCGACCCCAGCCAAAGAGGCCACGGCCGAGCCCGCCCTCCCTCCTTCCCTCCCGATTTTCCCAGACATGCCCGGCTTTTGGGGATTTCCCCCCGGACGGGGATTTGAGCCCCCAAAAGCCGGACATGTCCGGGAAAATCCGGAAGTATGGTAACCCTAGGGAGGAGGAAGGAGCTACAGGGCAGGAGTGAGGTACATCTGCACCTGGGGAGACCCAGGAGTGAAGCAGCAGGCAAGGCTGCAAGCCAGACTGGAGTGGTGGATGAGGCTACAAGTCAGGAACGCAGTGCACTGGCAGAGCGTGGGAGGGCCCAGGACTGGGATAGCAGGGGGCCGCGACTCCCCACTGGTATGAATCCTGGCACAGAGCTGTATTTTTTTATCACAGCATCTGATCCTTTGACTGATTATTGCTTGAAAAGAGACACTTGGATCAAATGCTTTGTATCAGCTCCCTGCTTGGGTACAAGTCACTTGGCAGGAAGTACCAGGTAAGGGCTGGCCTTGGAGATACAGAGTGAGTGCTCTGGGGAGTGGGGCTAAGGCTGCAATGGCAGAGGGGTCCAGGATTCAGGAGAGAGGCTTGTGCCCAGCCCCTGCCCAGCCTGTGCGTGGCTCTGCCCACTGCCTCGCTTTCACGACCTCACGGTCCCGTGCAGGCCGCACTCAGAACCACGGCTGTGAGGAGGTTCACACCACACATGTCACGCCTGGCCCGTCAGTGCTACTGAGGAGTTAGCTCACAGATGCTGTGAACCACTGAAATCCCTGGAGACGGGAGCCACAGCAAGCAAGAGCAGCACGGAGGCCAAGCTAGGAGCTGTCTGGAGGAAGCCTCCCCTCAGTGCTACGTTATTAATTCGCTGGGGTAACTGGTTTCCCCACTGAGCTTTCTCAGTCCCCTCCTGGATGCTGTAACATTTCAGTCAACACTGACAAAGCAAAATCAACTTTGGGCCCTGGTTTAACTCCCCAGAGGGGCTGTTACACTCGTAACCCCTGGTTGCCTGGATTTTCTAATGTGAACCATTAATCCATGCTGCACTAGTACTCAGAGGAGCAAGGATCCACATGGAATATGTGCGGAAAGCTACAGCGCTGCAACATTGAGGCTGATAGTTCAATCACACAGATCCTGGGAAATTCCAGTTCAAGCTTCCTGCAATAACTTTACCGCTGCCTCTGTACATGTATGCACTACAATAGGGTTTCATCGGGTGAACACACAGTGCTGGGCGATGCGACCTATGATCTGGCAAATAATACAAAGCAAACACAAATAATACATAGGATCCTATGACCCAAAATACAGCTAGAGTAGGTAGCACTCTGTGTTTTCTCTGCATATGTTGTGAGATCATGTAGAGAAACCCCAAGGTACTGCATGCACCCATGGGGCAGACATTGTACTGTGGGAATCTTATTTCCTGACTCCCTAATATACAATTAATATCTTAAAGTTTAATATTGCAGTGACACAGATCTTGTGTATCATTGCCAGCTCATAACTGAATGTGTGGTAGTGCCTGCTGGACACTGAGTACCTTTGTCTTTTTGGTACTGAGAGAAATGTTATCTAGATGGCTGGGCAGGAATAAGGGCTTTGAGAATCTGTCCTCAGAAAGATCACACCTATCTCTGTCACTCGTGCTCTTTCTAGTGGTCAGCCTGTATATCAACAGGCTTCCTCTGACATGAGGTCTTCCCTGCGTTCTCTCCTTTGTGCATCTGCGGGGTCAAACACCTGGGGGTTATTTTGAGTCTGCACACTTCAAGAGTGGCCTGCTTTCAGAGGCATTGAGCACCTGCGGCTCCCTTTTATTCGGGTTGGACGTGTGGGTGCTCAGCATCTCTGGAGAACCAGCTCACATTTATTTAGGTACCTAAATATGGATTTAGGAATCTGACTTTAGGTTGAACATTTTGGCCCTATCCTTTCGCAGGTTCTTTATTTGGCAAGCGTTTCTGATAGCCAGGGGAGGAGTTGGGGGTTGACGATGAGTGGCGGTGCTTGAGAACCCACCGTTTTTTCTGTTTTGCTCCCAGGTGTTCGGAAAGAACAATGTGTGGTTTTGGGTCATCTTCTCAGTCATCCACATCGTGGCCTCGCTGGCTCTCAGCACCCAGATCTACTACATGGGCCGTTTCAAAATAGGTAAGCACAGTGGCTTAAGAGAAATGGGCTTTTTGCCCCAGGTAATTACGTTCCTCTCGCTCCCCACCCTGAATTGGGGCACGAGAAATAGTAACCACGGCAGCCTATGCCACCTCTGCAAAGTCAGTCTGGCTGCCAGTGCCTGTGCTCCAAGCCCAGGGGAATGCCACTTTCTTAATGCTGTCTTCCTGTTCTGACACCTCTGCTGCCTGGCGCTGGGAGAGCCCAGCACAACAACCCACTTTGTGGCACTCCAGCTACAGGGTTCCCAAGGATGCTGTCACAGGGACTCTCTGCCCAGAGTGTTTCTCTCTGTTATGTGGCCCCCAGAGGTGGTGCTGTTACTGGGAGCACTCCAGTATTCCTGGAGCTGTTAACCACCCAGAGCTCAGAGAAGCAGCTGGGAGACATCTGCTCTCCTACCTAGACGTGGAGGCCCCACACAGCTGTTGCGCTCCATTCATGAATCTCTTTCTCCTTTCTCTTCTGCTGTCCTTGGCCTCAGATGTCTCTGACACAGGTAACCAGCAGCTCCCTTTCTTCCCTGTTTGGATTGAGTGAGCAGCAATGGAGCAAATGGACGGGGAACGTGTGTTCCTTGAGCCTGCTGTGTGGGTTCTTTAGGAGTGAAATCAGTGACAGAGTGTGGGCCACATAGGGTGACCAGACAGCAAGTGTGAAAACTCTGGGCAGGGGGTGGGGGACAATAGGAGCCTATATAAGAAAAATACCCAAACATTTGGACTGTCCCAATAAAATCGGGACATCTGGTCACCCTAGGGCCATAGGAAGTGCACATGGCAGCAGAACCACATCCGTTCCACTAAAGAAAGGGGGCTGCGGTCGGAGCAGGCGCTCTGGACTCTGTGCCAGTTCCACACATGCCTCTGAAGGGGATGGGCCTGTGAGAATGTGGAACTATCTGCCACAAACCCTCCAGTCCGGGCAGTGCAGTAGTTTCAGGGGCTGAAGGAGGAACTGCCCTGCAGCCTGAGGGGAGGATTCCAGCCCCTTCAAGACTCTGCAGCCATTTTCTCTGTGGGTGGGACCGAATGAATCTTTCCCTAGGTGCAAATTCCTTAGAGAAGGGAAGTGTGGAGAGTGCTTGGCCTTTCCCTATGCCTCAGCACATGCTCCTGCCTCCCTCTGAGGATCAGCCACAGAGTATGCCAGGTACATGCCGGGGGGACTCTTGGACAATGCCAAGGGGTGATAGGTGGGTGTTGAAACTCTGCATGGCCAAATGCCATTCAGCTGACAGCTGTCTGTATTCCAGTGTCCCCTTGTGGCATTGATGCCCCCTGCACTGTGAATCATTGTGAGCTGCTGCACCAAAGATTTGCTTCCCAAAGGGAGGGCAAAGCAATCCGGCTTGGTGGGTGGGGGCTCCCCATTTGCATGCCCTCCGCAGTTAGTGTCACCCTGCTCCCTGGGTAGCGATACCATCTCACTGCCCCTGTCAGGGCTACTCGGCTGGATACATTGGCTTTCCTGTCCTTATCTCCGGCAGACTTTGGGATTTTCCGCCGAGTGGTGATGGTGCTGTACACGGACTGTTTCCAGCAGTGCAGCCGGCCAATGTACATGGTAGGTAGTTTCCCGGGCCCCAGCCTGTCCGTGGCAGTTACTCAGTTGCCAGCTAGGGAGAGGTTAAAACTGTGCAGAGCGTGTGCAGGCAGCACATGTGGCTCTTCAAATGAGTGGACAAAGAAATTTTTTTGGAAAACCCTCTCCAACAAAAAAAACCTTCTGTCCTTGGTCTGGAATTCCACACACTTTGTCTTAGGCCGGAGGAGGCTTTTGGGTGGAGTTTGAGGTGAACTGGTCAAGGAAGGGGGATATTTTTCTTGGTGGATTTTTTTAAAATCTATCATTTGGAAGATGTTAGCATAGAGAGGCCAGCACTGCATTCCGAACAGTCGCTGTCCTACAGCCTTACCCTGGGAAAGCCTGTTGTTGCTTTAGCTGTAGAGCAGGGGTAGGCAACCTATGGCAGTGTGCCGAAGGCGGCACGCGAGCTGATTTTCAATGGCACTCACACTGCCTGGGTCCTGGCCACCGGTCTGGAGGGGCTCTGCATTTTAATTTAATTTTACATGAAGCTTCTTAAACATTTTAAAAACCTTATTTACTTTACATACAACAATAGTTTAGTTATATATTATAGACTTATAGAAAGAGACCTTCTAAAAACGTTAAAATGTGTGACTGGCACACCAAACCTTAAATTAGACTGAATAAATGAAAGGAAACTTCTGAAAGGTTGCCGACCCCTGCTGTAGAGCTACAGCCGCTGTTATTCCTGCCTCACCCTGGTGCAGACGGCGTTTTGCAGACAAAAACAAGATGTGGTTGTTACCTAAGTCCCTTAAACTCACTTCTTGTCAGAGGCCGTTCAGCACTAACTACAGCCTGGCGCCTCGTGATCCTTATGGGCCGAGCCATTCCTGTCTGTCCCAGGTGACTGAATTTTTGAGCAGTTAGGCTCCACACACCCCATCTGTTACTTTTTTAAAAGATGCTTCTTTTACTTCTCCTGGGACACAACAGACTGTGAATTTCCCAAGCAGTCTACGACCATGTGGATCTTAAGAAAACTCTGTTAATTAGGAATAGAAATTCAGACCTACAACACCAAAACAAAGTGAATGTGATGAAAGCAGGTTTGGCTCAAAGGGACATCTTCCACTTAAAAAGTCTGCAAAGTTTTTCACCTGTTATAGTTGCTACAATTACTTATAAGAACTATCCAAGTTCACTGTAACTGAAAATGTTGGCGGGGAAGAGTTCTCTTTGTGCTTAATCGTTTTCCCTGTTTCCCTTGTGTAGTCAGTTCCTTTCTTTGTGTGAGAGAATTTTTTTTTTTTTTAAGAATTAGGAAAAATACTATTTGTAAAACCACAAAAACTGACCAGGAGATTCAGGGGCTGGTGCATTACCGGAAACATCTTGGAACTCCTTTTTAGATTTCCACTTAGCAATATCCCTTTAAAATCCATAAACATTGGAGAGATTTGTTTTCCTAGCACAAATGGTCACCAAAAAAAGGATTTGACAGTCACGCATTCATGTATTTGTGAGAGGCAAATTTTAAATCCAGAAGAGCGAGTGTGTTGAACTGCCGTGACAAACTTCTCTGCCTGAACTCTTCACCACATTTTGTATAGCATTGGTGAAGACTGAACATTAATCATCAGTGATTATTGTGCCTTCTCCCCAGGACAGAATGGTGCTGCTCATTGTTGGAAACCTGGTCAACTGGTCCTTGTAAGTAGTAATGGGGTGTGCGTGTTTCAGCATTGATTTTTGTAGGTGGCTGGAATGGGGGTAGAAATGTAGTGGTCTCTATGTGGGACTCTTTCAGATCCTTCTGCTGGATTTCAGCAACCCTAAAGTGAAGGTGAGTTCCGGGCTTTACAGAGCTGAAACCAGGGGCATGACCCTGTTAGAGCTGAGAAGCTAAAATGGGTCAGGCCTGCTCAATATGTACTTGGGAGACCTCCAGCTAAACAGAGGTTTTGCAGACTGCAGTGTTGGTGGTTTTGTAGGTGGCACTTGTCCGTCCCCTCTGGGTATGGCACGCTGTGCATGGAGTAGCCTACCCAAGCTAGCCTGAATCCAGCGAGTGTGGCTAAGAACAACAGTGGAGATGATGCAGTGCAGGTTTCAGCGTAGGTAATACAAGACCAAGGGTACGTACTCGGCTCCTGAGACCTCACTGTGTGGTCGTCACTGCTGTTGTCACCATGCTAACTGTATTTAAGCTTGCTAGCCCCTGAAATGCTTGTGCTGTGTAGACGCACCCTGAGTCAGGACTCATCCAGCACCCTGACATGCTGTTAGATCATGTTGCTAGAGGGGCCAGTTCTTGGATGAGATGTAAAATCAAATCCTAGCCTCTTGTTAAAGTTCCCTTGATGCCATTTCACAAGCAAATTCCTTGTTAAAACCTAGTTTGGGTGATTTCATTGTGCCGCCTCAAATCCACCCTGCAGAATTCTTCATTTTCTGGCCTGCCTTAATTTCCTCAGCCAGGATCACCAAAACGCATTGTGCACTGGCCACTCCCCAGGGGTGAAAGTAAGTTAGGCCACTTACTGGTACGGGCGCGGGGGGTGGGGGGGCGCTCTGGTCCCCGGAAGGGGCGGGGCCTCGGGCGGAAGAGGTGGGGCTGGGGTCAGCATCCCCCAAGCAGCCCTTTCAGGCCGCCTGGCCCGCGCCACCCGGGGCTCCTGTGTTGATTTGAAGGGCCCGGGGCTCCAGATGCCACTGCTGGCCTGCTGACAGGGGAGGCAAAAGGGGCAGGGACATTAAAGCACTGCCGCGGCAACGCTTTAATGTGGGCGGGGTATGGGCCGGTGCGGATTCTTACCGGTACAGAGTACCGGTCCGTACCGGCTCACTTTCTCCCCTGCCACTCCCCTGCACCAGGGCTAGGGCAGGAACAGCTGGTGTAGCTTTGGCGTAGCTGCGGATTTCCCTACATGGAGGGTGCTGCCACTGTAAGGCAGCTTTCCAGGAATGTCGTGCCCCTGGAGTGGTTCAGAAGAGACATATGCATGGCCGAAGATCTGGCCCTGTGATCACTGAAATGACGCCACCTTTGGCTGCTTAATAGTCCACATCCATGGCACAACCACCCAGGAAAGGGAGTGAAGAAGAATCCAAATTCAACTGAAAACCACGGGAGGAATTTAGGATGTCAGAATGTAACTTTTCAGCTGTAATGTAGCTCCTAGCTTATGCTCCTAGTCAATGTCGAGTGTCATTTTAACAGATAGTCTGTGTACCCGATTGTTTGTGTGGATTGGATCTTCCCAACGGCAGCACGCCACAGGAAGATGTGACTGCAAAAGACAAGAAGTTGGCAGGGGCTCTGGGGCAGGTGAAGGTCCTGAAACTACTTCAACGCCTTCATTTAAAACTGACTAGAGATTTCAAGCTGACTGTGAAGTGGATCCAAGTGGCAGATATCCCCTGCTGCCCAGTAGGACCAGGGAGGAAGGGGGTCCTGCAAGCCAGTAAAAGGGGCAGCAGGGGGCGCTCTAGTCATTTCCTCTCAGACTCTCACCTGCCCACTCACAGCTTCTGAATACAGAGCAGGAAAGACAAAATAGTGGCAAACAAGATGGGAAACCACAGAAGTGAGGGCAGGAGCGTGATATATGGGTTGGCTGCATGGGGGTGGGGAGAGGGTGGGCTAGGACTCCTGGGTTCTGTTCTTAGCTCTTCCACTGAGTCCCTGTGGCAAATCACTTCCCCCCGACCCTGCCTTAGTTTCTCATTTGTAAAATAGGACATAGAGTATTTACCTGCCACCACAGAGGGCTGTGAGGCCAAACCTGTGTCTGTCAAGTGTCCTGTGATAGCAGGAGCAGTGTGTGATTGACGCATTCTGGAGTCTCCCTCCCCAGCATGGGTGAGGGAGTTGGTTAATGTGTCCGTCTCTGTCCCTCCTTTCTCTCAGTGCTGTCTTTGGACTGGTGTATCGGCCAAGGGACTTTGCCTCCTACATGCTGGGGATCTTTATTTGTAACCTACTGCTGTATCTGGCCTTTTATATCATCATGAAGGTAAAGGAGGCAGCTCCCGCTGCCTGTTATGCTCTTGGGGTTTGCCCTTATTTCCTATGCCTTCCCTATGGGGGAGCAAAGACCTTTCGTGCAGCAGTTCCTTGTGTGAAGGGAGGCCGGCTGCCCAGTGTCTGCTCCCCTCGCTGCCCAGTGTCAACTCCCGCTGGGGACTTGCTGATTCTGCAGCGCGAGGGGCCTTGGTGTTATGGGCTGGGGGAGGCGGAGTCTATTGGCGATACATGATCAACTGTTTTTTACAGAAATGTGGGGAAGCCACACATCAGTCCACTTTACACTATGGGGACTCCAGAGCACCTATCTCCTAGGTCGCGCTGTTGCTGGGAGCAGGGGTTTCTGGCTAATTTCCACGCAGGATGCCCTGCACTGAGGGATGCATTAGGAGGATAGGTTGAGCTCTTATAGCTGCAACACTTGTGATTGCCTTGCCAAGGAGCCGTCGCAGGCAGCCCATCTTGGGTGTCTCAAACCGAGCTTGTAAAACTCCTGGGCTGGCATCAGCAAGAGGATGCAGGGCGTTGTATGGTATTGCAAGCCCGCCAGACGCTGCTTGTTATGTCTCTTTGCAGAGTGCAGACTGGGCCTTAGGTTCTCCCGAAAGGACGATAAATGAAGCCAGAGCTTTCAGAAATTTGAAGAGGCAGATGATTTTCTGATCCAAAATTGAGACTAATAGATGCCCTGTGTTACTGACTACACCCTCCGGCTTTCAGGGGTGTGCTGGGTTAGACCTAGCACTGTGCCTTTGCTGTGATTGTGTGCACAGCTGGATGGTTCCTGGAAAGGACAATATATGTTGCCTCTCTGGGCTGATTTTTGAGGCCTTGTTCCTTTTGATTGTTGCAGCTCCGCAGCTCTGAGAAGCTCCTGCCCATTCCACTGTTCTGCATCGTGGCCACAGCTGTGGTTTGGGCTGCAGCCCTTTACTTCTTCTTCCAAAACCTCAGCAGCTGGGAGGTAAAGGTCACAAATTTATCTGTCTGGAGCCCCATCTCTCTGTCTCTCTCTCTCTCTTCCTCCATCACTTCTGCTCCCTTTTCCTTCCCCTGTCCATACTTCTGAATATCCCTTTTTATACTGGAAAAAATGCTTTTGGAAAAGGCGTCTGGATCATTAATAACAGTAAATGGCAAAGAAAGGGCAAACTCCTTCAGTCTATTGGAAGGATGGGGACTATTACAGACGTGAGCCAAAAATAACTGACTCTAGCACAGGAATAGCCAAGGGCATCCTGTACCACACTGTTGAGCCTGTGTGTTCCTTCTTATGCTCCCATGAATTGAGAGGGTGGTGTGAAAGTGATCCAGAAAGAGCACTGGCTGTTGGTGGAGAGAAAAAATATAGCTATGCCTTGGTAGGTCTGTAACATGAGATCTTGTAGAAGCTGACAGATCTAGAACTACTCCAGGTGGGTGTTTCTTTTCTCCTGCTTCTGTTTGTATAGAGGGGGAAGGGTTTTGTCTTTCCAGTGTCTTTCTAGATTCTCCTATGCTCTGAATGTTCACCCTGCAGCATTCATGGCCCCTGGACACAGTGTTCATAAAGAATATTGATTTAAGATTTTGGTCTGGAGGAAGCACAGAGCAGCTGATAAAGAAGCTAGCTTCTACGCCATGGTGGTGTAGCCATGTCAGTCCCAGGATATTAGAAAGACAAGATGGGCGAGATAACATCTTGTATTGGACCAACTTCCATTGGTGAGAGAGACGAGCTTTCCAGCTTATACGGAGCTCTTCTTCAGGTCTGGGAAAGGTACTCAGAGTGTCCCAGCTAAATGCAAGAGTGAGCAGATAGAATGTGCACAAACGACTTTTGCCAAACTAAGGGACCATTCAAGGTGAAGTAGCCTGTTAACAACCCTGTAGCCATAGGACAAAAGGGGGGAATTAGTGGGTTACCAGTTGTTGCAATGACCCATCAATTGAGTGTCTGTATTAAGACTATGGCTGTGTCTACCCTATGGACCTTGCAGTAGCACAGCTGTACCACCGTACGGTCTCCCGGGTAGCCGCTCTGTGCCGAAGGGAGAGAGCTCTCCTCCTACCAGCATAACTAAACCACTACCAACGAGCGGCGGTAGCTGTGTTGGTGGGTGAGTGTTTCCCACAGATATAGCGCTGTCCACCCTGGTGCTTTTGTCAGTGTAACTTATGTCCGTCAGGGGAGTGGTTTTTTCACACCTGGCTGACCGAAATTTTGCTGACAAAAGTGCTAGTGGAGACAAAGCCTATGATTTTTAGTGTCTAGCAGAGCTATGAATTTCAGCTCCTAGGTTCATCTTTTGAAAGTGTTGTGCACGCTTCCTTTGCAGATGAGGACTGAGAGGTCAGACAGAGTGATCGCTCTGTGAAAAGTGTTCACCCACAGGTGACAGGGTGTTTTTGTCTTTTACCAAAACTTTTTCAAAAGACGAGCCTGGGAGCTTAAATTCATTCCTCTGCTAGACACCAAAAATCAGGGACTGAACAGAGACTCTGGATTTATGTATTATTACAAAAATCTGTAACCCACTAACCCCCTCTTTTTGTCCTCTGACTGCAGAGGTGCTAGCAGGCCAGGCTATCTTGAATGGTCCCTTACAATATGTGCTAACTACTTTTACTAAACAATCTGTTCCACCCTGCATTTAGCTGTGACTCTGAGAGTTCCTTCCCCAGTCATAGAGTTGCCAACTCTCCAGGACTGTCTGGGAGTCTCCAGGAATTAAAGATTAATGTTTAGTTAAAGATTATGTCAAGTGATGAAACCTCCAGGAATACATCCAACCAAAATTGGCAACCCTATTCTCAGTTGGAAGACAGAAGCCGCCGAATTACCGCCGCGGGCAGCTGAACATAGAAGCTGCCGCTGAATTGCCGCCACTGCGGAAACACGCGTGCCGCCCTAAGGGCATATGGACTGCCCCCGCTGTCCGTGGCAGCAATTCGGCATGCTGCTTGGGGCAGCAAAAACACACGGACTGCCGCCCCTTGCAGATTGCCGCCCCAAGCACCTGCTTGGAATGCTGGTGCCTGGAGCCGGCCCTGGGTGAAGTGCCTGGAGCCGGCCCTGGGTGAAGTGCCAGATAAAACAGCTTTTACTGTATAAAGAAGAGAGAAGGGAAACTGAGGACCAATGTCACTGGGCAGGTCAGTGGCACAGCAGGGTATCTGAAAGTTGAAGTGAACAAATTGAGAGTAGATCTCAGGTGCACATTTTTAACCGTGAGGGTCACTACCATTGGAACAAGTTACCTGGGGTTTCGGTGGGTTCTCCGTCTCTGGAAGATAAGTTGTAACTTGACCAGAATTACTGGGGAAATTCTATGGCCTGTTTCATACCAGGGGTCAGACTAGATGGTCACCATGGTGCCTTCTGCCCTCGGAAGCTATGAATCCGGGAGTAGAAGGCATGTCTCCAGACTCCAAGTCCAGTGTTCTAGCCCCTCTCTGTCTCCTCATGCTACCTCCTCACTCTTACTAAACAGACACCTCTCCCTGGTGCAGCTCTTTGGTCTGACATCCCACATGGTGCCGAAGGGTTAGGCCGGGGGAGTTTTGTGAAGTGTTCGGATGGGCGATGCTGGCAACGTGCCATCCAAGTGTCTGTCCCCTCTCTGTGTGAGAGAGAGGATATGGGAGCCTCGTCCTCCTCAGCCTCTGCCCTCTCTCCCTAGGAGACCCCGGCGGAATCCCGAGAGAAGAATCGCCCATGCATCCTGCTGGGCTTCTTTGATGACCATGACGTCTGGCACTTCCTCTCAGCAGCCGCCTTGTTCTTCTCCTTCTTGGTGAGCTTCTCTCTCACTCCATCTCCTGCACATTCCCCTTCCACCTCTCTCTCCTGATCTTGTTCTTCATCCCTCAGTCTATTCCCCCATCGCTCCCCATCCCCAGCTTTCTCCTGTTTCAGTCTGGCTGGGGCACGTATGTAGCCTTGGCCGTGCTGGCACCTAGTGGTGTTGTGCTACTTCCTGACCCCTGTGCACACAGCCCACTTCTGGGAAGCATCAACCCCATCCTTGACTTGTCTTTCCACCTGCAGTGCTCCTGAGAATGCCCCTTCAAGGGGTCGCTTCAACGCCGAGTTCAACAGCCCTGTCTCCTGCTCTGATTGGGGTTGTCTCGTTTTCCACCCCGCCCCTCTCCTTCCCCCCGTCCATTCTTTTCACGACTTCCTGTCCTGGAGTCCCCTGGAGGATTGTGGCTGACGCAGCCATAAAGGGGCGGGGGGACATTGCCCTTGTTCTCCCCCCTCCCCGCATCTGAGACTCCCTCTTTCTCAGCTGTCTCACTAGCGCCCAGGAGGGACCCCAGTGAAGCCCCTAGTATGGAGCTTTTGCCATTCCTGGGCTTTTCTAACTCAAAGCGGCAGGTAAGTTGTATTCGCCAACTGGACTAAACTTTCTGCCCTTCCTGACCTTACTGTGCAATGCCAAGGGCTGCGCTGCCCCTGGGGGTGGGAGAACAAACTGTCCGTGGGCTGGGGGAGGGAGAGAGGCAGCGGAGAGGTGAGGTTGAGCCCTTGTCCCCCTGCTGCCTCTCCCCTGCCCCTCCTGAAGCGCCTCGCACAATCAGAGGGAGCAGTCAGTTTTGTTTCCTACCCAGCTGTGCAGTGCCTAGTGCTGTCCTGGTGGCGTTTGATTTCCTGGTGTGTTGGCTTTTCCTACGACTTTAGTGCTGGTGAAAGGTGCTGGGCTCTGTCCCGGGCAGAGAAGCCCTCTAGTCAGCAGCCGCAGAGCAAGTGCAGGCTGGGCAGAAGCACAAGCTCCCACCACACCACCTCGCTCTGAGGATCATCTCCGTCAAGGGAAGGGCAGAGTTCAGTCTCCACAGCCCATTTTGGCCCCAGCCTCTCTGCTGAGGCAACTGACGAGGGGCCAGCCAGTGCCCATTCAGATGGTTTTTTTTGTGAGGGGGGCACCTGTGTCGCTGTTAGGAAGTGGCCTGAGCTCCCCCATCTCATGCCAGTTAAAGCTGTGGCGCGCGCAGGAGCCGTGTGATGATCCCTCCCTCTCGTTTTAGGTTCTGTTAACGCTGGATGATGACCTGGATTCCGTGAGGAGAGACAAGATCCCTGTGTTCTGAGCGATGGGAGGCGGGGTGGGGATGGCGTTCTTCATTCTGCTCGGTGGAAGGAGCAGAGCCGGCAGCCAGCATTGTCTGAGGGGAATGAACCTCCTGTTGTACAAACAGCACTGACATCCCAGCTGGGCGGAGAGGAAGGAGCAGATAGATCCCACACCAGCAAATAGGAGGTTTCTGTAATAAATGAGGCAAGACCTGAAAGGCAGACAGAGCCCTGCCTGTTCCTCCTCCCTGCCACTCATTGGATCAGATGTGGCCATCCAGCATCCTGGAGTTGAGTGCAAGGCAGATGGGCAGTGTTTGGCTGGTTCCTCTCCCAGTGGCTGCTGGAAGTCACGCAGGAGTGAGGGAGCTGTGGCCATCTTCATTAAGGGTAGTGTGTTCCTCCAGGGGTGACTTAAACTGTGTTCACCTTCTCCTGCAACCTCCGCCACCCTGAGAAAAGCCACTCAGCAGTCGTGAGCTGCCCCAGGGAGCAGTCTCTTTCTTTCACTCACTGCCTGGCACCAACCCCAGCAGTGCAATGGAACATGAGACACAGCAAGCCCCTTGGATGGGGAAGAGCATCTGACACTAGCTCTTGACTCCTTTACCTGCCTTTATGTTGTGTTGCACGTTCTCTCCCATGAGTATGGTCGTCCGGGGCGATGCAGGTCCCCGTCACGTTTGTAGCTGTTCCCTGCACCCCACGGGCCACTACCGTCAACACTGCTACTCTCTGTATCTGATCACGTCCACGGGTCCCTGCAGCCTGCCCCGGGAAGTGTTAGCTCTCACCTTGTGCCAGCCTGAGGAGTGCCTGCTGGGGCTACAGGTAGCAAACAAAGACCAGCCTCAAATCTGTAGCCCCAGCCTTAAGCTTGAGCTACTTCATCCTGCAGCTGGAAGAACCTCAGGCCAGTGAAAGGCAATGGGCCGAATGAACTGTTCCACCTGAAAAAGCAACAGCCCTGGGAGATGGTGCTCAACTGTGGTGGGCTCCTACTACCCACGTTCTGGAAGCCCCAGATGCCAACGTGTTTGCTCCTCCTTGGCCTCCCTCCCTGTGCTTTTCAGTGGAGGAAGAGTTCATGGTTGGCTCTTGCCTGGAGATCAGTTCACTGGTAGCTCCCCTCTTGCATCTGAAATGACATCCTGTGACCCTAACACAGCCAATCTGCATTAGAGTGCTCCCTTTGCTGTCCACTCCCTATGCGGGTGTTTAGAAAAGGGAGCTGTGGAATTACAGCCTAGTGCAGTCATGCATCAGGGCATTGTCCTGTTCGTACTGGTGGCAGTTTTGCTATTGACTTCAGTGAGAGCAGGGTCAGGCCTATTGCGAAGAAGCTACTTATGAACCTCAGTCTTTCAGGGTTTCTGAATTTACAACCAATCATTTGCTCGAGACTGAAAGCTAGCAAAGAAGGCTCCCCCCACAGAAGAGAAAGGTCAGTTTAATAAAATTCTGAACCAAACGCTGTTTCCCCTCAGCCCTGCTGCAGCCACAAAATAGATTTGGGATTTTTGTTAATGGCTTCTGCATTTTTACTGTTGCCTGAATTGCCACATCATTTAAAAACATGAACAAGGTGTGAAATGTTGCAGGTGTTGTGGCTAAAAGGTGACCCGCGTTGCTAATTTTGAATTTAAAAATAGTGTCAATTACTGAGGCCTCCTGGAACGTTTTTTTAAAAAGTTGCTATTGGAGTATTGTTGAATTGTCAAAAGGGGGTGTGTGTGTGGGGGGGGCGTAGGGGTGTTCAATTCTATGGTAACTATTACACAGAGGCCCCGGGCCACTAGCATTTACTTTGGGGAAAAAGTCTACGGTGAAGCTGTGCTCTGAAAAGTGTCCCTCTCCTAGATGTCATATTGATTGGTTGAAATTTGTTAAGACTACAAATAAATGAGGGTTTTTTCTAATTCCCAGCCCTCTGACTTCAAGCTGGGTTCTTCTTATCTTATGCATTAGAACCAATAAGAAAAGTTGTGCAGACCCAATTCTGCTCTTACCCATACCTGTACAATCACACTGCTGGCCGTGGGTGTACTTAAGAGTAGAAACTTGGTTTCTCAAGTTGGGTACCCAAAATCAGTGATCCCTTTTGAAAGGTTGGCCTAATGTTTTGGATAAACTGTGGGAAAGAAACTGCAACCCCTCAACTGTTCGACAGTCAGTTTATTTCACTGCTGGCACAGTTGAACTTGTTGGACTGTGAATAATCCACATCTGTTACAAAATCTCCCACCAGCTCTCACCATATGTTCTTTGTTTAGAACAAATGTCACAGTGCAGGATCTGCTGCACAATGGAACAAAGCTGTAGAGGAGGAGGAGACTAATACGAATGAGGGAGAAAGAGGTTCAGGAAGGTCCCTAATAAGGATTTAATTTTTTTTTTTTTTTTTTTTTTTTTTGGACAGTAAGATCCCATATTACCTGTAGTAAGGGTGAGCTTTTACATGTACAAAGTTCATGCAAACAGCATTAAATGTAGCCCTACCTGTGTCCCTGTGGTGCTACCCTAAGCAGTATCTGAACACCCCTCTACTTTGACTTAATAAGGAACTCACCACCAGAGGCTGGTCTAATAAAACCTATTACCTCACCCTCCTTGTCCCTCTAATATCCTGGATGCAACATGGCTACAGCCACACAGCAGCCAACACCTCAGGACACCCCTCTGTGAGAGCTGGGAGGCATGACAGAGCTGGGTGCATGGGGACATGTGGTGCCCCTGCTATCAATTAGAATAGGCTAGCGACTGCCTTCTCCTAGTCTCGCTACACCCTCCAGGTGAACAGTCAGCTGCTGAGAGCAGTTCTCTCTGATGGCAGAGAGCAGCTTCCCTTCGAGGTCAGGTCTCACTGATCCGGCTCAGCTAGGCATAAGCCCTACATTGAGTGTAACTTCAAAAGAACTGCTAGGCTGAGGAAGATTAGGGCTGTAAGTCCTTTTCCCTACTCCCATCACCCTGCTTCCCCCACTCCAGCTAACGTAGGGCTGTCATCTCACCCTTGCAGTCACAGCTTGTGCTTAGAGAATGGGTAACAAGGGCCTTGCTCTCATGTGTGTATAAATATATATTTATAGTGTGGCTCTGGCACAACCACATGGGGCCAATTGCATTCCCTGCTGGGCACCATGTTACCAGACAGCTAGTGCCAACTTGGAGACGGGGGCGAGTAGATGTCAGAGCAACAGTTGGAGGGATTGATATAGACAGAAACATTAAAAGTGCTACCCATTCAGTTTGGCTAAATGATAAATCAAGGGGAACATGAGTCTACTGTGCAAACGTGAAGAATATAACCACAAAGGAGGAAGCGGAATTACACAGCAGGGGGTGGGAGAGAGCTAGCTCGAAGGAAGGGCATGAAACTAAGGCAGGCACTGTAGGCTGACTATGAGGAAAAGTTGCTCACCCACCAAAGGTAGCAGTGGGGTGGACTAGTCTCCTAAGGGAAGGGACAGAAGTGCCAATATTTGTGGTTTTAAATCATGCTTAGCACGAATATTGTAAATGTCCAATAAAGAACCATCATGTATTGGCACCTGTGGGCAACTGAGTGGCTAGATTCACAAAGGGATTTTAGGGGCCTAGGTGCTAAGGTACAACATTTAGATACTCAGAACACCTACTCAGCTAATGCCTAAATCTGGAGATGCCTAATGGCCCTAGGCACATATGCTGCTGCTGGGGCTGGCCCCCTGGCACCTAAATGGCTGCTGGTACACTTGTGCAAAGCCGCCCAAGTCCTGATGAGGCTAAATTGCTCAGTGACTCACGCCTAAGCCTCAGTGGGCTTCACACACTAGCCATGCCCCACCCAACTCACCTGCTGGTCCAAGACTAGTAGGTGTGTTCAGAGCATGCCCACCCCACATAAAGGCCACCATTGGGCTGGCGAATATTACGCTGTAGCCCAGTGGGGCAGTAGGACAGACTCCTTGGAGACCCACATTCCAGGCCCCTTCTTTGCATCCATGATTAACTCTTGCATACATTGTGGAACAGTTTCAACAGCAGTGCTTGAAAGCCCCATCCCAGAAGCCACTGGTTAGGACACACTCCAGGAGGTTCAAGTCCTTGCTCCAAACTAGACCGAGTATTTGACCCCCAGGTTTTCCACTGCCTGGGGCTAAGGGTGGCACAGCATCACTATCACCTTAGCTTTTTTTTTTTTGCGCAAGAAAGGGCTGATGTGATTGAGGCACCTAACTCTCAGCTGACAATTCTGGGTGGAGGACGGTGCCATAGTCCAGCCCAGAATTAGGCATTTAAATCCCTTTGCAGGGTGGAGTTTAGTTCCTACTCACTTCCTCCTACTAGCTTAAGCAGCGCCCGCTCCGCTTGCTGGCTTTTGTGGCTCCCATTCTTGGGCACCTATATTGGCCCCTGCATTATTGGGCAAACCTGGGCCCCTAACTGTGAAGTCCACTGGATAGCAGGGTGCCTAGATGTTAGGTGTTGTAAATACTCAGCCTAAGTCTCCCTTGTCACACCCACCCTAGGTAATCTACTCAATAGGTGTTTCCCACCTGTCAACCCTTTTGTCATCCTCCCTTCTTTTAAACTAGCCACAGTCCTTTATTTTCTCTGTTGAATTTACATGTAGACTTAAAATACAAATAGAAAGCAGTTGAGAGAAGCTACTACCTGTGGTTGCAGGGGGTACTTTGTTTCCCCTACTTCTTGCTAGGCCTCTGTTCTTTTGCGTTTATAATCTGTTTGGAGTTTGTGCATTGGTGAAACAGTAAGATGTGAACAGGCATTGCACTTCGGCATTGCATGGTAGACCCTCAGTCAAGGAGTGCTAGGGTGGACTGATGTGAGCCATCTGAGAGGTGCAATAAAGCTCTATAGGATAGAGGCTGGACTTAGTACAGTTCGGAAATGAAACTTACATTATCCATATGTAGAAAAAGCAATCAGATCATCCAGGAGAACTCAGAGAAAAGGCTCTGCACAACCACCAACGGAACACGAGAACTACAGCCAGCTGAAGCCAGTTACCAGCAAGAGAGAAGAGTTTATTGTAACTAGAAGGGGATGCAATAATCAAAGAAAACAATTATCAAGGCTGAATACTAAGGAAAACTTCCTGAGAATGAGATATACAAAGGAGAGGAAGGGAACAGTCTCCTAGGGGAAGAGGGAAGCCCCATTGCTTGGGACATTTAAAACTAGACTAAGCAAAGCATAAGCATACACACCATAGGAAACAATCCCACCTGGCCCCAAGGGTAGGAAATAAACAAGGAGATCTACTGATCTTTTCCATCTCTGATTTGTACGATTTAATGAGGATTTTGTGGGCAGGATTCTACAGTCAGAATGGCAAGCTCTGTTTGCTGCCAACATTCCAATCCAGCTCAGCTAAATTTAGGAACCAAATGTCAATCAAATATACTTTATCTCCAATCAAGTGAGGTCCTTTGTGCGCAAGGTGCTTGTAGCAGGCAGATTTTCTCCACAACTTCAGCAGCTGCGTTTGTAGCAGTAGCAAGCGAAAGCTGCTCCATCTCATTGCACACTATTGCTGGAGGGCCTTGAAACCTCAGTCACAAAGGAATGGCTACTGCTACTAACAGAAACCACACAGAAGTGGAAGAGCAAATGAGAAATGCAGTGCCTCATTCTGGTGCTTTCTCACTGGAGAACAGTTGAGAAAATCCATGGGTTTGCTACAAGTAAGTCTATGCAGCTGAAGTGGGGTTTTTTACCCACAAAAACTTATGCCAAAATAAATCTGTTAGTCTTTAAGGTGCCACTGGACTCCTCGTTGTTTTTACAAGTGAGAGTGTCTCTAAAAATCTCCTCTGGAATTTCCTGAGCCTCAAATGTTTAATTTTTTAAAAAAGTATTGTTTAAGAAACAAATTAATTTACAACTTTGTTTTTTCTAGAAACTTGACATACTCTAAACATCGTCCAAAAAGAACACAGTACACAAAGAGTAATTTTAAATTTTTTTAATAAAATACTATAATGTTCATATCTATACAAATAATTATTACAACCATTAAACAAAGTGTTACATTTAACAATAAAAATCTCAAAACTTTGAACAAGATCATGGTTGGGATATTTACACCTGAAAGCAACACATTTGTAAAAAGATGTCAAAATAAACAGAACAAGATCTTATTTACAATTGCAAGATGTTCCTGATCATGTTTATTATACATTTCTGCTCTGGAGTTCCTTTTTCCCTTACAAAATAGTAGTGGGAGTTTCCACTGGGACTATAACCAAGTAATGTACAGCTTGTAGCCGATTGTATACAGCAGAAAATTCTGGACTGAGTATAAATAAAAATATTATGTTATGGAAATCAAGAGCATCTTTGATTACTTTCCTGTGGTGAAATCCATATTGGCATTCCTTCTCACTGTGTTTGTGAGGAAATGGGTAGCGTACATTACCATTTTAGTCATCCCTCTGTTTGTGGGCTATGCAAGAGAATGGCATGATAAAGTTGGAGTCTATATTAAGATTGGGAAAATGGGACAATGTAGTGAGGGATGGGGAAATACCTAAACTTCTCTTATGCGGAATAGTTGTGTGTACACACGAACATTTAGCCACTAAAGAAGGCCACCCATTTACAGATACAAGTGCATTGCAAATGATAACTCTTATTATATTACTCTATCAATGAAAAATATGGTTATCTGCAAATAATCAAGTAATATGTTGCTTTACAAGTTGCACACTTAAAGTAACTGTCATTACCATGAATAGAAGAAGGTTTTGTGACACCATGGCCTTGTTTGCCACAGGAAATTTTTGCTAAAATTTCCAGCCATTGATACAATAGGCTCAACTGTCATGGGTGCTAGGAACTGCAGGAGTGCTAGTGCAGATAGGGTGTTGGCAGCTGCTGGCCTTCTGCTGGTGACGTAGACCTGCTCTGAGCAGCATTAAACAACATGGTGCTTAAAAAACTAGCGCTCCCACCCACGTTACGACCGAGAATGCTGGACCAGTGGTAGAAAGAGTTGGAAATATTACCAGAAAAGCCGAGTGTAGCCACAACTAATTAATAGGGGCCTTTATACCATTTGACATCAAAACAAACGCAGGAACAATTTGGCATAAATTGATCTTACTTCTGCACCCTTTCCTCCCAACTGTCTCAAGTCAAAGGAAGATCGATATAGGACAAACCAGTTCTCCAAAAGGGGAAATGGGGGATAGAGAAAGGAGACTCACAGCTCTCAGTAAGTGTTTGGCTAAATATAGTTATACAGAAGCAAACTACAGAAAAATAGTCTGTTGGTGATATAGCCTCTGGACCTGGGTCAAGAATGGCTCGGAATAAGATTAAAGGACAACAGTAGGTCAAAAATAACAATTTGAGTTCTTTTCTCTGGGTAGTCACTGGGTCTCTGGGATGCTGCCAGGCCACTGGCTTTCTGAAATAGCATTACAGTCACTTATCATGGTGGCAGCAGAGCACAGCTTTAAAGTGCAGTAGGAAATCTGCAAAATTCAGGCGGTACTGCTCACAGAGAATACCAGGGCATTTTGCAGAGATGTGTACTTGCATCTACACCACAGTTTAGTGATCAGAGCAGAGGAATAGGAGTTGAAAGATTTGTGTTCTAATCCAAGTCTGTTACTGACAGTCTGTGATCTTGGGCAAATCACTTCACTTCTTTGGGTATGAGGTTTCTCTAGCTACTAAAATGGGGATAAATACTTGCTCATTTTTGTAAAACACTTTGAGACCAACTCTTTTGATGAAAACTGTTAGTATTATTATATAGTCTGCTTCAAATTGAACCTGGTCCTACCCTGATTCTTCAAGATTCCTCACAGGATGCATGTTAAAAGGAGACAAACGTTGCACTTAAGTGTATGTGACCTACTCCCTATGTCCTTTAGCTATTGTTTGTTGAACTGACCTAGGGGAAGCTGAAACTTATACACAGTGCTTGCCAGATGTGGCAATACTATCACAGTGTGAAAAGAAGAAATACTGTGAAGGTTGATAGGCTCAGAATTCTTTATTATTATTCTTTGCTGTGTAAAATTCAGGTAATTCTGCTTGTAGCTTTTCCCGTCAATAATAAAAAAGTAACCAAAACATAGCTAGCACCCTCTGACAACAAAATAGTGCTCACTCATGAGGAAGAAAAAATTCCAGTTTCAGGGGTATGTTGGGGGGAAGAGGAATTTTTAAATTGATTCTAAAAATACTTTGTCTTTTTAATTGTCAATTGATACTTAGTAGAAACAGATGCCAAGTGGCTGTTGGTGCCATAGATATTTGATGAGGGGAACATTTGCCTGTAGAAATTCCTATTTATATTTTAACTGAACATGCTGAACTCATGTTGCTATTTAAAAAAAGGTGCTCTCAGTTTGCATAATGCCTCTGAATTTCTGGTCTTTAATATACACTGAAGATATGTAATAATTATAAAAATAGAGTTATCTGGTCAGTAGAAGTTACGGAAGCCCCTTTTCCAAATGGACTTGTCCAAAAAATAATATGTTGAAGACTTGCCTTACATCAAAGTCTTCCCATTAATCTGAAACCTAAACATAACCATTTCAGTGTCAGAGAAAACAGAAATACTTGTTCCCACTGAAAGTACTTGAGATGTTAAGTCTTTCCTCTTGCCAATCCAAAAATGAACAGAAACACCGGCTGCCAGCTTGCACTGGAAAGTTTGCAGAAAGACCACACTTGCCAGCAGGGCTAGTCCTTTCTCACTGTCACCTACACAGTTACAGTTTGGCCACATATATGTATCTCTCCGTCCAAGTGTCCTGGTCCTGTTATTTTAATCAAACTAATCTTCATTTGCAATAAAAACTGTTAAAAGCTATTTAATTAAATTTAAATCCCCGCTACTGATGAATGATGTTTAGTCCAGCAGCAGCAACAAGGTGGGAGAGAGAGAGAGAGAGAGAGGTGATTGCTTTCTCTTCTGCATTTCTTCACGCTATCAACTTTAACCAAAACCACCTGACAACTGTGAATCCTGTGACAAACCATGAGCCCTGGGTGTGAGCAACAAATAATAGAAAAAGGTGCCTTAGGGGAGCCTGTGCTCTTAGTCTACTGGAAAGGATACATATATATTACCTTAAGGCAATATATAGAGAAAGCTTAGGGCTTGTCTACAGAGGGAAGCTATTGCAAAATAAGCTAGGTTGTGAATTTGAAGCACAACAGCTACTCTACAGTAGCTCTCTGTGTGGACACTCTCATTCTGCACTCAATGCCTTTTAAGCTAAACTGCCCAAAGGCACTCTTCAATGCAGAATAAGAGCATATAGGCAGGGAGGTAGTGCAGAATAAGGATAACTACTCCAGGCTATGTCTCCGTGTATACAATCTCCTAGGGGAGTAAGATGAGAAATGTCTTCTTTCATACAATGCCATCTTAGCACAATAAAAAAAAAAAAAAGTAACTTTTTAGTTTATACCTGTGTCCTAGCCATTATTAAGCACACAGTCACCTGTCAAGACCTAGCACTTGGTTGCCTGTCCCAAAGGATCAGAACTAAGTTATGACCAGCCAATTCCTGTTGATAGATTTACGTTAGGGACAAACTTTCTTCTCATTTACACAAGCCTGAGTAACTCAGTGAAGTTATGTTGTTGTCAATTTGGATTAAATGAGAGCAGAATTTGGCTCTCTGCAATTTGGCTTTTGACTGCTGTTCCTGTGGATAATTAAAAACAAACAAACAGAAGAGGACCATGTGGAGGAAAAAGTAGATAGATTGATTTAGTTCTAGATTGTCACCTTAAAGTAGGTGAGGTGGGCAGTAAATCCTTAATTCAGGCACCCATAAGGAATGTATGTTTTGTAACAATCTAGCTGGTCACTGGGAGGTTGCTGTTAGGAAAGCAAGTGCAGGGCCATTTCTCCAGGTAGAAAATGACGAGCCCTTTAAGAGGGAAATCCAGAAAAAGCTGTTTCAGAAGAACAGGCAATCTTTCAGGCAAACAGGTAAACACCATGCACCCATTCAGACTGATTAAGCAGCCAAACATTGACCCCCCTTTCAGAAAAAGGATGGAGTGCAACAGAATGGCGAAGGGATATTTATCATGGCCCTTTCAGAAGGAGAGTGTCCATTATCAAGCTTTCTAGTTTGTTTTGATGCTACTGTTTCTTTTCGCAGCAGTCAGCCAATTCTGATCTTACACAAACCATTAATATGCCAACTTTAATGTGATAAATGTCAGCAGGATAAGTTAAAACATCATTTAACTACTCTTAACTATTAGCGTAATATGGCATTTTATATATACATATATATGGCTTACACTGGAATTTGGTTAGAGTTCAAAAGAAAGTATTGTGAACAAGATGGGCAAAAGACAGATGGAATTTCCCCCTTCTGCACTCGGTAAGTAGTTTCTACAAAAGTCACTACAGAGTGGCACTGTGATTACATATCAAGTATCAGAGGGGTAGTTGTGTTAGTCTGTATCCACAAAAACAATGAGGAGTCTGGTGGCACCTTAAAGACTAGCAGATTTATTGGGCATAAGCCTTCGTGGGTAAAAAACCCACTTCTTCAGATGCATGGAGTGAAAATTACAGATGCAGGCATAAATATACTGACACACCATTCTCTTCATGTGCCAGTATATCTATGCCTATATCTGTAATTTTCACTCCATGCGTCTGAAGAAGTGGGTTTTTTACCCACGAAAGCTTATGCCCAAATAAATCCGTTAGTCTTTAAGGTGCCACCGGACTCCTTGTTGTTTTTGTGATTACATAGGAACTACCGTGTTCTGTAACTGTACTGCACGATTAAGTTCTCTAAAGAGCATAGGTTACTTGATAGTTACTTTTGAGCCATGTGCCGCAGGAATGTGTGGTTCCTGCAAAGTTACGGGGTCTTTATGTCACTAATGACACCTGTACTAATACTCAGACTATTGGTGTCACATGAAATGGGGACACTCTTTTCTACATTCTTTGTAGGTGGGCAGGGGGTGTGGCGGGAAGTTTAGGTTATTTGTAAAATTACTATGCTATTAGTTCACATCCATTCAGAATATGATACACAACAAACAAAAAGATTGTCCTGCATCCCCTGAGAAAAACACAGGACCTAATTTAACCCTGGTATAACTTCAGTGTGAAGTCATCAGAGTTATATGAATGATGAATTTGCCTTACTAATTTCACACATTCACTTCAACTTCCAGAAGCCTTGTGAAGCAATTGAGACTTTGTAGTGTGGAAACTGCAACCTGAAGCTGTCAGTTCTATATGAATGCATGGAATGATGAGTGGGAATAAAGAAACACCTAGGAACTTTTTTTTTTTTTTTAAATTAATCTCATTTTATGAACTGTGACCCAATCATCCACTGCTTTCTCTCTTGTGTAGCCACTTACATTTGTGAGTGCAAAATACTACCACATCAGCATGGCTGTGTTTTACACTCACTTCTCACAGGTATAAATGCCTACATAAGCTGTCTCAGTTCTCCTGTCTTCATGAAGCAGGCCCAATGGCACTGTTCAACATTATGGAACTTGTCCCACGGCACAAGGCAGCCCTCATGGGACAATACAGTATTTGAAAACTACAGGCAAACAGTGATTAGCTGAACCTCATAAAGCCCTTAGGATGTCCAGTTAGTCACAAAGCTGAAACTGGTGGCAATTCCTACCCCTATCATTCTGCATAAACCAGTTGCCTCAGGCTGTGGCACTGACCTCTCATAGGTTCTACCTTTCAGTGTAACCTGAAAATGGAACAAAAACATAAATAAACTTTTGCGATTTTTATTTCATTCGTTGCTTCTGACAAACATTGAAACTTGAAACACCAAATACGTTCAGTTCCCTCGAGATACTTCCCATTTGAATTAGAATGGGATTCCAAGTTTGAGACAGAACCATTTCCCTTTACTTTGCAGGCTGAAGCACAGCCATTCATACCAGGCCATAAATAGTGTTACCGCTGAAATCACCCTCAGGACAAATTATAGACACAGGGCCTGATTCTCATATACACTAAGGTCTCCTTACATTTGCGTCCACTTTAAGGCTCCTTTACTCTGCCAGAGCAGCGCAAAGAGGCCTACTGTATATGAGAATCAGGTCCTCAGTCTACCAACAAAACTGGCTACATCCATGTGGGCCCACAGCTGGGGGTGAACAAAGAGACTCCTTTTTTCAAGCACATCCACAAATGAGAATGGACTAGGCGGTGACGGTTCATAGCCACAATGGAGTGTGGCCTGGCCTCCCCCATCCCTCAAGCATTTGGCAGCAGGCACAGGAGGAGATCATGCTGCAGCTTTCAGGAGCAGGTCTATAGAGCACTCTACAGCTCAGTACACCTAGTGCTGCTTGAAGCATTTTGCCTGCACCTGGTCTGCACAGGAAGGATGCCTCAGAGAAATTCTGGCTGTTACCCCTCATTGTGGCCCGAGCATGATCCTATAGTTTAGGGAGATAGGGATAGGAGGGCTGGTGGAAGCAAAAATAAGAAAAATCTGGAGTGATGGTTTTGGATGAATACAAAAAAAGACTTCTGCCTTCCTTCAAGATAATTATGTTGCAGTAGTCACTAAATAAATACCACTTACCTAGGTCCGTCCTCACTTAATGAAGTGAATTCACTTAATGAAATGGGACCAAACAGTGTACAATTCTTTTGCAAATATTAAAAGAAAATCAAAACAAAATCAGTAAACATCTGTCCCTCTCGCCCTCCCCCACAAATCAGAAAGAATTTCCCTATATGCTGTGTGTTTAAGAATTGACACATTCATCTCTCTGCCCCACCCACAATCACACTGGGTTAGCTAAAAGGTGCTATTTAAGTGCAAAGTATTAATATTAAATTAGGCCTTGATCCTGCCATTCACAGTGAGTGGGCAGATTGCTGTGTCCACAGGGGAGCCCTTTTACCTTCACTGGGGTTCCATGTAGGCATAGTAGTTTGCCCATTTGCTGTGAATTACAGGAAGGGTCCTTAATCCAAAGAACGGAGGAAAGCGGACGTAGATACAAGGACATGGATTACAAGGGGGAAAAAAAGACTCAAAGAAAGTGCTAAACAAGGTATAGGGAAGATACCTTGAGGTAACTTGCAGCATACAAACAACTGACAGATGCCGGCTGTGTCTATGTTGATTACACTAAAAGGGGTAATAAATTATATTAAAAAACTCTATACACTGTTCAGCAGGAGCTGATGCCGTTCCACATACAAATCTGAATAAAATTCTTCTCCACAGAAAGTGACAGCAAATCATGTTTTAAGGGAAACAATGTTTTAAAATAACAAATGTTTTACTGCTGCTCAGAAGCTGACCCTGGAAACATACACACAGATTTTTACCTGATTAACTCAGCCTTAATTAGAATGTACGTCACAAGCTTTAACAGACAAAAAGCCAATGTCTTTATCAACTAAAACTGGCTTGATACCAACTTGACTTAAAGACCAGGTATGTGCGAGGCTCTTTAAGATACTTTACAAAAACAAACAAACCCAACTTCTAAACAGTTCACTTTATCTTCTGGACAAGTTAATTAACCAAGAATTAAAATAAAAACTCAAGCACTTATTTCCTCCAGTCTCATCTCCCACAAGGCTAATCTTTTACTTGGTACTTTAGATCCAAGAGCTGAAAAAGTATCAGTTATTCTGGAACGATCAGATTTTTGAATGCTGTAAAATCAACATTCAATATTTGCACAGCTCTAGGTGTTGCATTCTTACTGTTAATAAGAATTGCTATAGGCACTGGTGCTTTAAAGTTAGTAAGTGGGTGGATATACAGTATGTATATTAATACAGAAGTACCCACATATATACATACTTTTAGACAAACAGTGATGCTATGAATGGTCTCTTCAAGGATGCCTTTTTTTTTTTAATATAAACATAACCCCTCAGACTAAACGTCAGTCTATTAATTTTCATACAGCTGAACTACAATCATGACCTAGAATATGGCTTATGTTGTGGGCAGGTCGGTTTGAGGATTGCTTGGAAGAATCTGAAGCGGACGTGTTTGCTATTGAAAGCAAAGGCGACATTGCCGAACCATCTGGAGGAAGAGCTGTGGCTATTTCTGGAAACAAAGATGTCAAGTTAAAATTGGATAAGTGTGACGTATTGGTCATGTGCATTGGCGGCATATCTGGGAGAAGAGGAAAACTTGGCTGAGCAAAACCAACTGGTCTGGGAGGAGATAAAATGGATCCAAATCGATTGTTTAAACCTCCGCTACTGGGCTTTTCTGTGCTTGGATTAGGAAACATTTGATTGGGAAAGTAAGGGATAGAAATGTCATTGGACAGAGTAGGATGAGCAGGAGAATAAGACGGATAGAAAGATGGCAGTGTATTTTGAGGATCTACTGGGATTAGGGCTGGTGTTCGAGTGGCACTAGGCTGAGTAACCGGTGGAATGAAAGAAGTATTGGCATTTATTGGTGGATTCATACTACCCTCTGGAATAAAAGGGAATCCAAAATTTTGAGACAAAGCATGCTGGTCAGGGGCTGCATTATCATTAGACACTTGAGGGCCATCAGACATAAAACGGACAATGCTGCCTCTTTTTTCTATTGTAGACTGTTGGCGCCCAAGGATCATACTGCCACCAGTAGACAGGGGAAGATGGGGCAGACTAGGGTCAAATACATTTCCATGTCTTTGATTTCCAGTTCGATTCCTTTCAGGCTGGCGGATTTTAGAACCACTATTATCCTGCAGAGGATGCCTTGATCGCTGAGTAACTGAAGAATTTGGCTGACGAACAGATGGTTGCCCTTGCTCAGCATTCCCATGAGAGATAGCAGGGTGTGGGAGAGCTGGACGGACAACTCCATGCATGTTGCTAGAAACAGGTGTATTCATGTGGCTCTTGGTTCCATGACTGTCAGTCATTCTCATGGGATTGGACTTCTGTACAGAAATATTTGGGCTTGTGTTTCGACCTTGAATATCTCCTGAGGAGGAAGAACTTGAAAAAGGAATATTTAAAGAACTATTCCTAGTATTAATTGTACCCATAGACATGTCACAACTTTCTCTATTCTGACCTTCACCATCTCTTCGAATGTGGACGGTCTCTCGTGCTGGGGGACAATTATATTCAATTGTGGAGGATGCACTGCACTGTGTATTCCTCTGATGTTCCGAAATTGATCTTTGGCTTCCACTAACCTGATCTCCAAGGTGAGGGGCAAGTAAACTCTGCATAAAACTTTGGTGGCATGTATTTTCATTGTCCCTTGGCGGAAGAGCATTTCCTGTTGGAATACCCCGAACCGGTTGATAGGGCAATCTCTTTTGTCTCTCTATGGGTGGCCCAGTATTTTGACTAATTCGAAAAGCTTGTGATTGCATGCCCCTGAGGGATGATACAGAGTTACCAATTTCACTATTTCTTGAGGCCTGTACATCAAAATTGCCTGTTGGCTGTTGGCTGGCCCCATTTGGTTTGAATGTCTGACAATCAGAAAGACGTTGAACTTCTGAGCCAACTGCATGGTCTACAGATATACGACTCTGCATGTTATGAATTACCAAACCTTTATTCCTAGACACATCAAGGTAACTTCTCATTTCAAGCTGGTCTGGAACCCTAGAGCCTTGAAGGGATATCCCTATTCTCTGTTCTGAATTAGAAGGCGTCTTCCCAATAAGTGCCTCTGCAGAGTAACTAGAAACTCTGTTTCTTTCTTGTCTGTGTGGGGCACAGGCCATATCCGATGGCCTAGTTACAATACTTGGCTGGGACACCATTTGTTGCTCCAAGCCCCTGGCGGTCAGAAGTCTCTGCATCTGATTATGTCCAGATACGTGTTCGGATGAAACCCCTGAGCCTTGCTGTCTGTTGCCAACATCCTGTTGCTGATGATGCATAATATCCTGATTTAGATGGCTCTGAGGATGGGTATGATGGTTTCTGCTTGTTGAAGGGTTTTCACAGTTCTTTTCAGGCTGGGAAGCTCCAAAGTGCTGCTGCATTTGCTGCTGTATTTGCTGGTGGTGGGGATGAGGCTGTCCACTTTTTTGCCGAGTTTGATCATTTCCATGATGCTTCTGCTGTAAAGAAAGTTGACTGGCTTGGGTTCCCTGGACAAGGCTTCGTTTCTTTTGCATTTGTACCTCTTGCTGTATTGCTCTTTGTTGGTGGACACTGTGGGATTGAGAATGGACTGAGCTCTCTGCATGAGGAACGTGGTGCTGTAGCTGATATAAGTGATGCCTCTCTCTTAACTGTCCAGCCTGCTGTTGTTTTAAGTATGGGTGGTTACTGTGAAGATGAGATACGCCTTGAGCAGGTACATGTTGTATAGCTTGCAGATGCTGACCTCCAGTCTGACCTTGCTGCTCTGAAATGGATGGCTGAGAACTGCACTGAACTTCAGTTTGCCTCAAAGCAGACGTCACAAAGTTGTTGTTGGATGGGAATAATCTGTTAAGACCATCTGTGTGCCCTTGATTGCTCACTAACGCAACCGGATTGGATGAATTAGGAGGGATCTGACTAACCAACATTTGAGTTTGGTCAGCAATACTGTCTGGTGTTCGGTTCGTCAATGCCACGTCTTCAAGCCTGACAGGCGTTGTCTGACACTGCTTCTGCCTCTTCGCTGAAGAAAGCAGAAGGTCCTCTTGGACAGCACGTTTAGCAGAGTCTTTGCGACTTTCATGGTTTTGCTGCTTTAAGTGTGGTTCCTGCATCTGTGGAGCCTGCATGGTGTTTGCCCTAATAGCACTCAGTTGATCTTGAGCATATTCAGTCATCATAGCTGATCCCGGAGATTGACTGACATAGGAACTAGATGATATGGACCGAATCCCTGTGGCGGGAACAGCTGCTTGCTCTGAAGGCTGGGATAAACCTGAACAACTTACAAGGGGGTGGATGATGCGACTTTGATGTATGAGATTATTTACACTTAAACTGGTTACATTTGGTGACTGGGAAGTTGAAATCTGTACAGTATTTGATGTTTCCACTCCTACAGAACAGCTTGGTTTTTCCACTGGTCTATCAACATTTGTTTGCACTGGATCCTGAGCATGGAATTTGTTTGGTGCTGCTTCCAACTGTCCTACATTAGCTTTGACTGTTTGTGGTTTAAAAGGCTGCTGCTCGCTTTCCAAAGGTGCAACTTCAGAAGACTTAGCGGCAGCATCCCTTAAACTAACTTGTATTCCCCCTCCACTTTTTTCAAGGTTCTCTTGGTCAAAAATGGCTCTTGCTGCAAGAGCTACAATGTCAGTTTGCTCTGAAAAAGTGCAACTGTTACATGTATTTGTTGATGTGCTGCTGGTAACATCTTCCCTAGATGTGTCTGGCAACATGGATGCAACTGAGAAGCCACGACTACTCCCAGAGCTAGTTGACATTGGAGAGTCCGCCTGCCTGCTAGCAATAAGAGAACCACTAACAACCTCTTGATCGGAAATGCAGGAATGATGTTGCATGAGAGTGTCACCTTCAGTGTTCATTAACAAAAGTTCCTGCTTCTCAGGCAAATCAACATTTGATTTTATTGTTTTAGAGTTTTCTGGGGGGAAATCAGAATGTTCCACCTGAAGCGAAAAGGAGGGTTTTAGCATCGCTGTTCTTTCTTTAGTAAGGTCAGACAGCATTTTGGTTAGACCTTGTCCCTCTAACAAGTCTGTGGTTTGCATCACAATTGATGAGTCTTGCCCAACACCGCAGGTCTCTGAAATGCTTTCTGCCTCAGAAGCATGGTCTGTCGTTACACTGTTTTGTGGTGCTGATGCCCCAGAAACCTGAGAAATTGTCACATGTGCTTCAGTGGCAGAGGACATTGAGATGCTGGTGGTAACACACGATTTGGAAGATTCTGGCAACATAGAGTCAGGTAACGGGTTATTCCGAGATGTTTGTAGAAGAGCAGGGGAATCTTTGGAACTTGATGGAACCAGTACAAACTGTTCTGACATCACAGATTCTAGCGGTGATGAACTTGGTACCTCTGTTGAACTCAGCTCTGGTAAACTCACCATCTGTTCAGAACTCAGAGTCTCTTTGGATTGACAGTCAGAAATGCTTAAATCAGTTGGTGCTGCCATGCTGTTTGCTTGTGATACTATAGGCATGTTTTCAAGCAGTCCTTCACTATTTGACTGCTCTGCTGTAGCTTCCACATTAGTGCAATCAAGCTTCCCTGCATCTCTGCAAGGATTCACTGGACATGATACTTTGCTGTTGGCTGCTAAATGTTTTTTAGTACTTGTCTTTTTGTTTGTCCTTTTTGATTTTATGTTTGATGGCAAACCAGCAGAAGCTTTTTTTGGAGAAGTGTTTATAGAATTAGAAGCACTGGATAACACTGTTGAACTTTCAGTAGCTATGGAAGATGCTGCAGAAGTTGGTAATGAAACACCGTTAATTGGGGCAATCTGGCTGCTGGCAGTTGTTGGATTAGTAGGCTGACTAAGGGACAGCTGTAAACAGCTTTGCCCAGCCATTTGTGATATGCTCTGATTGAGGTTAGCTAAAGCACCAAATGTATTGAGGGCAACATTGGTATTCGGATCTTCGCTAGTGGTAGGTTGAATAATTTGCATAGGGGCTTGATTTGAAGCTCCAGATGAGGACATCATAGGTTGCAATGCAAACAGCTGTCCATTTAAAGAAATAGTCTGAGGCTGTTGTTGATTTGACATTGTAACGGAAAAAGTTTGTGTAGCGCTAGAAGATGGTAAAGAAGGTGGTCTTGGTAATATATGGACAAGATGTTTCCCTCCAAAAGTTTGTGGAGCAGAGGTATTTTGCACAGAGCTGTTAGAGCTTGCTATTGGACTGGCTCCATTCACAGGAACTCTGAGAGAACCAGGGGGCTGTGCAGAGAGGAGAGGAAGAGAATTCTGATTAGCTGCTTGTATAATTACAATCTGCTGACCAACGGTTTGGCTGGGGACTTCAGCTCTCACCACTGGGGGACATGGCGTGGTGTTAGGAGGCTGGAGAATTATGACATTCTGATTAGCTGGTACCGCAGTAACAGCTGACCCAATTGTCTGAGCCATCTGAATTACCTGCATAGCTGAATTCAATGGAAAGATGTTTCCAGCAGGCTGTGTTTTAACCTGTGGTTGAGTGATTAATGGCTGCATAGGTACAGATGGGCAAGAGGGCAAGGTAACAACAATTTCTTCAGCTGCCTGCCCATCTCCAGGCACAGAAGTATTCAAACTGATGCTTGGAGCTAAATGTCTGTTCTGTGTGGAAGATATGGTACCAGCACCATTAACTGGCTCGTTTAACAATGCAGTCATAACACTGGATGGTGTCTGGGTTAGTGGCTGAACGGTGTTTCCTGCTAGCTGCAAAGTAGTCCATGTGGTTTGTGTAATTCCAGCTGAAGGGATCCGTGTAAGGCTACTCATGTTTTTCAAATCAGAAGTGCCAACACCTGAGGAGCCTGAAAAAGACCAACAGTTGTCTAATGGACCAGCAGGCAGTGTGCTTATTGTTGTTACAGCCTTAACAGTTTCTATTGCAGAAGTCACAGGCACTCCAGCACTACTTAATAAGTCTGTACTTTTGAGGATGTTTACTGAAGAGAAGCTATCCACAATGGAGAGTCTCACAGATGGGGTACAAGTGGTATCAGTTGCTGAAACGACAAACCTTTCTTGAAATTCACTTCTAGGATCCTGTATGGTTGAAGAGGTCACATTCACCTGTTGAACTTGAGAGGCCTCTACGGTGGTGTTAGAAGGAATGCTGATGCCATGCATGATTGTTTTTTTCATTAACTTGGTGCATTCTTGTCCATTTTTAATTTTGGGGACATTTTGATCATTCTGTGGTGTGCTACTTGAGGAACACTGTAATTCTTGTTCTGTCCCAGACTGAGAAGCATTCTGTGAGCTTGCAGTAGCAGAGGTAAGCATGTCCTGCTCATTCTCTGAGGTGGAAAGCTCAAGAACATTCTCAGCAGGAACTGGTTGATTGGACGCCAATGGAGAAACTGTGGTCTGAGACCATGGCTTGTTTTCTGTGGGGTAAACACCAGAAATGGTCACAGGAGTCACTAAGTTGCAAGTTCTCTGAACTGGTACAACATTGGCAGTTTGTTTTTGTAAGTTATGACCAACATTAAAAGTTATTCCCTGGACAGATGCCCCCTGGTTATTTCCACCAGGTTGACTCCCATTCGAATAGACAATGATGTTCTTTTGAACCTGATCGCTAGGAATAACAACAGAGACCTTTGCACTTTTGAGATTCCCTTTCCAGTGAATTGTGGGATCATCGTACAGGCAAATGTCATTTGCTTTCAGTAGTTCTATGTATCGCCCATTTTCCTTCTGGAGTTCATCCAACTGTTTCCGGAGCTTTTTTATCTCTTCAGCTGCAAAACAGTGAGAATACAACTTTACAGTGGTGTCATTAAAAATGCTGGAAAAGATTATTGTCATCATGTGATTTGGGAGACAGACTCTAAGTGTCACTGTAATAAACTGTTAATATGACATGTCTCTAAAACCCATACTTATAAGGGCTTCTAAGTACGGCCAAGTCTCTTTTACGGTATGGCATCCTACCACCTTCCTGCTCAGTTTAGTAATGTCACACCAGAGCACTCAGCCACTGTAATAGACAGATACATTTGTTTTTCCAACTAGGCCATCTGTTAGTGGACTAAATCATACTGGAAGTTTAGGACACTTGATGAAATTCTATAACAAATGAAAAAAGCATTGGCACATTAATTTGTCTTTTCTCTGTGGCCAGACACCTGTACTGCACGGATATTGGTAACTGCATTGGTATTCTTTTGGCTTTCCAGTTCATTTTTACGTTTTATTAAACCCTCTGTAGTATTTACACAGAAATGGACAAGAAAATATTTTTGTAATGGACCTAGGGACAGGTGTGATATCTAAAATGAATTAAAATTAATTTTTAAAACTGACTATATTTCAAGTTGAAATTAGCCCTTTAAAAGCACAAACTATAGGGACAAACAGAATCATAGACCACAATAAAATTACAGTAAAAGAATGACTCAGTGGTATCTGTTACTGTTTTATAGTGCTTATTTTTAATAAGGTTGCTCTCGAAAGCAAAATATTTTAACATGATTTTTTGGGGGGGAGGAAGGGGTGTCCCAAAAAACATGCTATCAACTTTCAAGATACTTGAGAGTAGAGAGGCAGCAGCCCCAGAGTAGCCCCATAGGAAGACCCCCCACCCCCATGTTTGTAATTAGATCACTTAATTCTGAAATTTATGGGAGGTTTTTCATAGATTCCAAGGCCAGAAGGGACCATTGTGATTATCTAGTCTGATCTCTTGTATAAAACAAGCCATAGAACTTCCCCCCAAAATTTTCCTAGAGCATATTTTTTAGAAAAACATCCAATCTTGATTTAAATATTTCCAGTGATGGAGAATCCATGACAACCCTTGGTAAATTGTTCCAACAGTTAACTATACTCACTATTAAAAACTGACATCTTATTTCCCTTCTGAATTTGTCTAGCTTCAACTTCCAGAAAATTGGATAATATTATAAAACTTTCTCTATGAGACTGAGGAGCCCATTTTCAAATATTTGTTCCCTACATAGGTGCTTATAGCCTGTAAATGAAGTCATCCCTTAACCTTTTTGTTAAAATAAACAGATTGAGCTCTTTGAATCTATCACTGTAAGGCAGGTTTTCTAATCTTTTAATCACTTCTGTGGCTCTTCTCTGAACCCTTTCCAATTTATCAGTATCCTTCCTGAACTGAGGACACCAGAACTGGACACAGAATTCCAGCAGCCAAGGAGTCAAATAACCTCTCTACTTTTACTCAGTATTCCCCTACTTATCCATCCAAGAATCGTATTAGGTCTTTTGGCCACAGCGTTGCATTGGGAGCACATGTTCAGCTGATTATCCACCATGACTTTCCATATCTCTGTCACAGTCAATGCTTCTTAGGATAGAATCCCCATCCTGTAAGTATGGCCTACATACTTTGTTCCTAGATGTATTCTTTACATCTAGCCATATTAAAATGTATGTTGTTTACTTGTGTCCAGCTTAACAAACGATCCAGATCGCTCTGTATCAGTGACCTGTCCTCTTCACTATTTATCACTTCCCTAGGTTTTGTGTCATCTGCAAACTTTATCAGTGATGATTTTATGTTTTCTTCCAGGACATTGATAAAGATCTTCAACAGCATAGGAGCAGGAACTAATCCCTATGGGCCCTGACTAGAAACACACCTGTTCAATGATAATTCCCCATTCACTGTCACATTTTGAGACCTTTCACTTAGCCAGTTTTTAATCAATTTAATGTGTGCCATGTTAATTTTATAGCTTTCTAGTTTTTAATCAAAATGTCATGCAGTACCAAGTCAAATGCCCTAAAGAAGTCTAAGTATGTTACATCAGCACTATTACCTTAATCAACCAAACTTGTAATCTCATCAAAAAAAAGATACCAAGTTAATTTTGCAGGATCCATTTTTCATAAATCCATGTTGATTGGCATTAGTTACATTACTCTCCTTTAATTCTTGATTAATCAAGTCCCATATCAGCTGCTCCATTATCAATGTCAGACTGACAGACCTATAATTACCCAGGTCATCCCAGTTACCCATTTTAAAAAGACTGGCACAATATTAGCTTTCTCTGGTCCAATTACTCTGGTCTATTCAATTACAGGCAACAGATGCGAGGGCAGTCAAATTAAAACAACTCAAAGTGGAATCTGCAGAAATTATTGCATTAAGTGTAAACTTATCAATGACAATATTCCATGATGGGGATGCTTCAATTTGCTATAGTTAGATGCAAGAATGTGCAGTAGGGCATATGCCTCAACTTTCTTGTTTTCAAGTTACCTTAAGCAACCATTTCTCCTCTCCACCCCTATAAACCCTTGGGATTCCCCAGTTTGTTGATCCAGCTGAAGTAAAGAATTGCTGATTTCATTACTAGTCTCACTAGCCAAGGAGAACAGGAATGAAATGCATAAAGAACACAATGAATTCATTAATGCTCCAGGGATGAAGCTGCTGCCTTGTAGCAATGAGAAAGAACACGGGATGGGAACAATGGTGATGTCATGTCACTATGCCACATCCTCACTGGATTAGTAAGGAGAGGAGAGTATTAATATACTATTGTGGGAAAAAACAGCACTGATCTAATACAGTACACCCAGTGCCACATTACCACGATGGAAGAGAAAGGGAAATTCAAGAACCTTCACAACATTTCATACTTACCTTGTTCATTGTTCCCTCCATTCAACAGGAGTTCATCATTTTGCCTTTTCATTTCTGTTATATATTTAAAGGCCTGATCCAGGATCATGTTCTTACTCTACAAAAGAATGTGTGTATAATTAGGGGAAAAGATCTATCAATGAAACTTTTAAAATCAAAAGCAGACCTCCTAGTGACATCACTTTTCAAACCTGGGATTTCAACTGGAATGTTCATTTTAAGGATGTGCCAAACTTGTCTGACATTTTTAATTATTTCCCTTGTATTTTCCTTCCAAAAAAGATTGGTTACTTTCTTCACAGTATGTGTGGTTCTTTGGGATGCTTTGTCCACATGCCTTCCACTTCTGTTGACATGCAACCCATTCCTGAAATAAAATTCCTTTTGGTTAGCAGTGACCATTGGGGCCATTGACTGTGCCATCAATGTCCTTGTACCCCTCCACTCCAGGGAGTAAAGAGCAGAGTGGGCCCAACTGTTCCTCAGTTTCTTTGATGATACTGAATCCTACAGCCATAGGACTCTGCAGAAGCAGGGAAGGAGGGTGGGTCATGGAATCCAAGTGAACAACACATCTTGTAAGTTAAAGTAACTGTTTTTAGAGTGATTGTCCAGATGGATGCCAGTTCTGTGGCTTGCAAGCAGTGATCTCATAGTTAGAAGGTGGGTGCTTGGAGTCCTATTTAAATAAGGATTTCGGGACAGTTCTGTCAAAGCAGGCATCTGATCTTGAAGTCTCAACAAAGGAATAATATTGGATAACAGTATGGACTGATCCCCATGTAGCCACCCTGCACATTTCTGAAATACAGGTGCTTCTCTAAGAAGAAGCAGAAGCTGTCTAAATCCTGGTGGACGGATCTCTAAATGATATAATACAGTTAGACAACTTTTCAGTGATAACAGCTTGACCTTTAACCCTATCTCCGAAGGCTACGAAGAGCATGGGGAAGCTTCTGAAGGATCTTCTACTATGTCCAGGTACTATGAAAGAGCTCTGACCACAACAAAGAATGTGCAGGTTTGGTTTCTCCCTGGTTTGAGCGAGGCACGGGAAAAAAAACTGGGAGGTGAATCAACTGATTTAAATGAAAATCTGAAACAACATTGGGCAGAAACTTGGGGTGAGGCCTAAGAGTCACCACATCTTTATGGAACACTGAGTAAGGTGGACCACTTGGAAGGGTCTGAATTTTCCCTATTCTCAAAGCTGATGTTATGGCTACTAAAAAGGCAAACTTCATAGATAGAGGGTAAAAAGAGCAGGTTGTTAGGGACTCAAAAGGGGTGCCCCTTTAAACCAATTAACACTATGTTGAGGTCCCAGGAAGGGGAGGGCTGAAGGAAACATATGAATGAAATCCTTGAAGAATCAAACAACTGTAGTGTGGGATAATATGGTGTGACCCTGAATTGGAAGATGATGTGCAGGTATTGCTAAAAGTACTCTTATGGAGCTGATAGATAGTTTTGAATGTTCTAGTGCTAGTAGATAGTCCAGAATAGCAGAAACAGGGGCTTTCATGTGAGTCAGGAGACATTATCCTGCCCAAATAGAAAACTGCTTCCACTTTGCTGCATACCAAAATGCTATATACCAAAATGCCCTGGATTTCAGCTGAACAGTTTCTTCTGCAGGCAGTTAATCTGACAGCACCCAGGCTGTCAGATGTAATCATGCTGGATCTGGACATAAAATCTGACCTCCATTTTGCAAAACCAAATTAGGTAGAGTAGGTAATAAGATCAGAGGCTATGTTGACATGTTCACCAGCTCTGAGTACCAGAATTGTCTGGATCAAGTTGGGCTGAATCTTGTCTGAGTTTTCTCAGAACACTTGGTATTAACGGGATTGAAGGGGAGGAATACATGAACACTGGTGCCCATGAGAGGACGAAGGCACCCAACTGGGAGCCTAGGCTCAAACTCTCTCTAGAACAGAATGCATGGCATTTCTTGTTCTGGTCAGTGGCAAACAGATCTATTTTTGGGCACCCCTATCTGTGAAAGATGCTTGGTAGAACTGAGTCTTTGTCAGTCTACTCGTGGTTGGTTGTGAATTCTCTGCTGATCTGATCTACTAGAGCATTTTGCAAGCCTGGAAGATGCAGAGCCTCTGATGTGATTTGATAATAAATGCACCAGCCACAGCAACAGATGGTTTCTTGGCAGAGTGGACATGACCATGCTCTTCCCTTGTCTGTTGACATAATGCATGGCTGTGGTGTTGTCTATCATCACCTGGAACGTAGATCCCTGTAACAAGAGCAGAAATGCCATTCATGCTAGACATACAACCCTGAAAAAAGAACAAGAGTACTTGTGGCACCTTAGAGACTAAGTACTCCTGTTCTTTTTGCAGATACAGACTAACATGGCTGCTACTCTGAATAGTGCCGTGAGTTTCAGGACATTTATGATAAGATGAGCTTCCACGGAGGAACAGGCGGTGGGGACGGACCCAGAGGCTTTATGTTTGAAGTTAGTCCAGATGAGCTCCTCATCCCAGTAAGCATCCATCACCAGGATTTTGGTAGGCAGAGGTGCAGAAAAGAGTACTCCATTGCACACGTGAAGCAGATCCTTCCACCAATCCAATGAGGAGAGGACTTCTCATGGGAACTTCACAGCCATGTGGTGCCTGCTGGATAAATACCTGCTGGATAGTCTGGTATGCTGTGTGACATTGATGCAGGAGGTCATGTGACCCAGGATTCTAAGGCATGCTCTTGCAGACATCTCTGGGTGAGCCTGCAGATGACTGAGGAGACCCATTATAGTCTGGAACCTCTCCTGCATGAGATAGCTGACCTCAGAACTAACACAGCTCCTATGAATTATACGCTTTTACTGATCTAAAGTGTGAATTTTTCTTTGTTAATCTTGAGCCCCAGTGTGGTAAAAATCCCTAAAATCATACAAATCAAGTTGGTCAACTTCTGAGATGATTTTACCTGGATCAGTCATCCATCCAGGTCTGGCTATACCAGAATGCCATGTCCTCTTATGTGGGGTGCAATGACCTTTAGATACTTGGTGAATACTCTCAGTGTGGTGAAGAAACCAAAGGGCAGGTCCCTGTATTGATAGAGACTCCTGCACTTTGAATTTGAGGCTTGAACTTGATGGACATTATTGCCCAGGAAGGGGTGGGACTTTAGAGGAATCTGACTAGAGGGCTGGGCCTGAATGCAGGAGACCACTAGAAAAAAGCCACTGGGGTGCTCTGGGATGATAAGGCTGCTACAAAAGGATACGTTCAGGGTTACCACCCTGAACCTGCAGTGAGGATGAATCTGATCAGATGTCTCAAGTCTAAAATGCCTGTCTCCCTTTTCCTTGGGCCTAAACAATAATGGGAGTAGAACCTCTGATCTCTGAATCTGAAGGGGACCTCTTCCAGAAGGGAGAGCAACTCCTGTTTTAACAGTATCTCATGAGAAGGGTCCTTGAAAAGGAAGGGTGAAGGAGAGTGGAGGCTAAGAAGGGACTGGATTTGGATAGAAAACCCTGTTTATAATTTCCAGGATTCTGCTGGTCTGAGGTGATCCAACCACCCCTTCGCCCTGTCCCCTGACCACCCCCCGAGCCCCCGCCCCCGACTGCCCCCTGCTGCCCCATCCAGCCCTCCCTCTCATTCCTGACTGCCCCTCCCGGGATCGCTGCTCCTATTCAACCCCCCTGTTCCTCACCCTGCCCCCTATCCACACCCCCGCCCCCTGACCACCACCCCGAACTCCCCTGCCCTCTATCCAACCACCCCCCTGCTCTCTTACCATGCTGCCTGGAGCACTGGTGGCTGGCGGCGCTACAGCCGCGCCGCCCAGAGCATCAGGACAGGCAGCCCTGCCGCCCAGCTGGAGCCAGCCATGCCACTGCGCAGCACAGACACCGGGTCAGGCCGGGCTCTGCAGCTGCGCTGCCCCAGGAGCTCGCAGCCCCGCTGCCCAGAGCATTGTGCCGGCGGCGAAATGAGCTGAGGCTGCGGGAGAGAGGGAACAGCAGGGAAAGGGCTGGGGGCTAGCCTCCATGGGCAGGAGCTCAGGGGCCAGGCAGGAGGGTCCCATGGGCCGGATGTGACCCGTGGGCCATAGTTTGCCCACCTCTGATCTATATCATTTCATATCTCACACAAACACTTTTCCCCTTACCTAGACCTCTTTGTTTCCCTTCACCATTATTATTTAACACAATAAACTACTTCACAACTATTTCAATAAAAGACTAAAAATAAAAATATATAGAATTGTATTTGCATCATATAGCAGGACACTGAGTGAAAACATGAAAGGGGCAGGCACGGGGAAGAAGAGTCAACAGAAAATTCCTCTCTCAGTCTATAACTTTCTTCACTTATGCATGAAAGAGAGCATCATGACAGAATACACTTAGCAGTGTCAATAGGAAAACAGTCTAACAACTACAGCTTGGGGGAATTGTGAATCAACTCCTAAGTAGGTACAACCAGACTGACTAGAAGAGTATGGGCAAGCAAACCAGCTTCCAAAGTTACACGTTTAAATGAGGAAAAAAAACAATCATAACCTTTCTGCAGATGATTCTACACAGCCTGCTCCCTCTGTTCTCACAGTCCTTGAATTCACATTGCCAGTGCAGGGTCACTACTGCTAGCTGGGCAAATGCTTTTCAAAAATATCTGCTCCAAAGAGCCGAATACGTGAACTAGGACACCTGATGGAGGAGAATGTCTTTCATATGTCAAACCCAGACCACTCCTTCAGAGTGATACCGAATTCCCAGTCAGCTGGGAGATTCATGTTTCAAAGAACTGCATTCAAATTGTCCTGTAATTTCCAAGCGCATTTCCATCATAGAGAACTTTGTAAATAAGATTTTCATCCAGGTTTCCTTGAGTGTATCAAACCTCATTGCGCCTCCTGCATAAAAACTGAAGCAAGATGTATCCCTGTGTATTTACAGCTGCTAAGAACCAGGACCAAATGAACACCATTTGGGAAATAGCTGTGCACATTTAAATGTCCACTTACTTGCTTAAGTGCTGGGGAACATGGAATGAGCTCTCCAATTCGGTTTATCCCAGCATTGATCTTCTTCTTTCGATGTCTCTCCACTAGGTAAAAAATAAAATGCATTGTCATTGGGCTACTCAGACCAACACACCAACTGCACACCTGGCACCAACGTGTGCACTCATAAATGTATTAATTTATTCTATCACAACCCTTACTAGGCAGTTTAGCACCAAGAACTAGCTCTGAAAAACCCCCTCAACTGTTGAGTTCTCAGTCAATGGAGTTTGAGGGCTGTGACAGAGAAGGGGATATTTTAAAAGGTAGGATCATCAGGAACACTCAGTGAAAGCAGTGACATATATAACAACACTTCATATTTTTATAATGCTTTTCAGCTGAGGGTTTCAAAGGTTGAGTAAGCATCTTGAAGTTGGGTAGTAATCATTATTTCCATTTCACAGAAGGGCAAATTAATTGGCACAAAGACACACTCAGAGCTAGTTGCAGAGTGGGGAATGAAACCCTGGTCTCCCACTCCAGTTCTCAGCCCCTAAGCAAGAAATAGCTCTGATTTTAGCTATGGGTGGCAGTGAAGGACTCATCAAGAAAATATTTTATGAAAATGTTTCCACTTTATGACTCTTTTGGGAGAAGAGAAGAAAAGCCTGAGTTAGTTTTAGTCCTCTTGTGACATGGTTAGTCTCCATGCAACACCTTAATCATGACAACTGTGGTTAAGAATTCCCTAAGTGCAGCTATGCAAACTCACAAAGCTTTTGAGCTTGATCTTTTCGAAGCTTGTTAGCCTCTCCCCCCCTCCCAAATGCAATCAGATGCCTTCAAATGTTGTTCATCCACATGGTAGCATGGTTGAGCAGCTGCTTTTGCGGCTGATTCCTGAGATGTTTTGGTCTGTTACTCAGATCAAAGTTGACAATTGGCATACAGCTTTTTTCCAAAGAGAATGAGCAAGTTGCTGACATGACACGTTCCACAGATCTTTCAACTGGCAAATCACCAACCAGAATCCACTCACATTACCCAAGTGGCAGGCCAGCATGCCTCCATCATGGCAGGAATCAACATCTGCTTACATTTCTTGTAACAGGCCACCTTACAGTGGAGGTGGGGGAGAAGAATAGGAACATGCATGTAGGCAGGTTTAGCTACAGATATGCATATTTACTACAAGTGGAACAATATATTAGTTCTACCACATCCATTCAAGATGAGTGAATTCACGATTTTAAAAAAATTGCATTTATAGTTTCAGCAGATCAGTAACTACTGACAAGCCCATATAGAATTTTTACAATTTGTATTACAGTAGTGGCTAAAGGTCTCCAGTCTGGGGCCCAATTATGCTAAAAAAAATCCTATACTAACAGATTTAGTTAGAGGCAGCCCCTGCCCTGAACAGCTTACAATCTAATCAGAGCAGACAAAGGGTGGGAGAAAAAGTATTATTATTCTTATTTTACAGATGGGGAACTGAGGCACAGGGAGTCGTAGGCACTAGTTCAGCAAGGTACTTAAGCATGCGCCTAAGTTTAAACACGTGAGTATTTCCATAAGGTACCTTCCTTGCTGAAATGGGACCTAAGTGACTTGCCCAAGGTCACACTGCATCACATGTCCTGATACCTTGCTGAGTCACGGAGGTAAGCAATCCCCATTGTGGAGAGCTTGAGTAACTGTCTTTTATTGAATTGTAAATCTCTTGTTTACAATTCCCCTGCTGGTCAATGGCTAGTGGTGGTCGCTTAACACCTATCTGGGTGTGGGCCACCTCCCTTGTTGCCACTGGAGAGCTAGTTGTGGGTGTCTCCTAGACTCACAACATATTTCAATAATAACCATATTGCAAAATCTCATAACTCCATATACAGTGATAATGCATATAATTCAACAGGGTAGTAATGTTCAACAGATCATGATTTTTCAAATGATACCTCACTAGGCATACTTTGTACAAAACATATAATCATATCACAGAGGTAAATATGGGGGTTCCACAGTGCTATTTTAAGGTACAGAGTGTCACAGTTATCTGTAACAATTTCACAACTACAAAGAGCAAAGTCTATAAATGAATTAAAGGTTCATTAAATTACAGTACCAATGGGCTTGATAACTCATCTTCAATATCAACCTCACAGTATCCTTAGTCGTCAACTGCCTAGCTAGAATAGCCTTAGCTTCATTAAAACCTTAGAACAGAAAGTTCTCTGGAAGCAGGGGTTGCATCTCTTTCTCTGTCTGTACAACACCTAGCACAAGAGGGCCCTACTTTTGACCAGAGCTTTTGGGTGCCACTCTGATATAAATACCAAATTAACAATAAAAATAACAGATAAAAATAAAAACTGTTAAGACAAAGTTTAGATGGAAATAAAACAGGTTTAAACCTAAAGACATACTTGGCTCTTAAAAGCAGTAACTTCTTTCTCCAAGCAAGTGTGCTTTTTGATACATCTCAAAATTCATTTTGAAAAAAATATTAGCTCCCCCCCACCTGGCATATTAACCTTTCTCAATAAACAGATGATAGTAAAGATCACTGTAAATGTCAAAGATTTTGCTGAAAGAATTGCAAGATAGTCCTTATTTGGGATACAGGACAGCTTGATATTTTAAGTAGAAGATTAACTTCATTAACATATTTTTGGACATAAAATTACTTAGGTCCTTCCACTCCAAGTCTTCAGGGATATCCAGAACATGCATAGTGCAGATATTGGTAAACATTTTCTAGGATTGAAACTTTCCTATGAAACAATATATTGTCTAGTCTAGTTAGCACATCAACAAGGATCCTTTGGTGTTCTTTTATTTAGTCTTCACATCTATTTTTTCTTAACGTTTATTAATATTCTTTTCAGATTATTACCCTTCTCTCTCTGTGTCATACAACATTATGGATGATGGGTGAAATCCTGACATCACTGTAGTCAATGGAAAAACACCCAATGACTTAGTGAGGCTAGGATTTTATTCAATAAATCTAATTTTAAACTCAAAATAATCAAATAGGGCATCTAAACCTTGGAACCCAAGAAAAATATTTATAACCCTAAACTCAGAAGTAGCAATGGAAACTAAAGACTTGTACCAAGTACTTTTTCAGTCAATTCAATACTTCATACACTGATGAAGATAAGGCTGACCATCAGGGGCACTGGGAGGCAAGGATGGGGAGGGACTTCTCAATTTCAGCCCACCTGATCACAAAAATATATGTTATTATAAACTTCTCTAAGAATTCCTCAACCTTATTTTTTTGCTTGTGTTTGTAAATAAGTAAACTCTCTCTTCAAGGCACAGGAAAAAAGAATCGAAGATGGGGTGTCTTGAAATCAATGGGAATTAGGCACCTAGGCATTTCTGAAAATACCAGTAGGAACCAATGTGCATCTTTAGGCATCCAAATACCTTTCACATCTGGCCCAAGTGATCTGATTCATCCCAGACTTAATTTTGTAGTGTAGACAAGCCCTAAGTCAACTTTATCTAATTCGACCTTGAGCCCCTGAATTAATGAAGTTGATTGTGCATGGCCACACCATGCTCATTGTCTCGATAGAGTGCGTCCTCACTAGCAGCACCTGCTTCGATGCACAAAGCAGTGGATCATGGGTAGCTATCCCAAAATGCAACTTGCCGCAGGGTGTTTTGGGAAGTTTTTGCAATGCCCCATGAGACCAAAACATTGTCACGGGGAGAATGGAAACATTGCATTAACATCTCATGATGCACTGTGCTCCCTCCCACACATCAACAGCAAACAACCCAGTGATTTTCGCGACTTAAAACTGCTGTGCGTACGCCATAACCCCAGAAGCATGGAGCCGTCTCAGCTGTGCACTCTTGCTGTGAGCATCTCAAACACCTCATGCCTTCTCCTGCAATATTTCCAGAGCCAAAGTAGGGTCCGCCGTGTGGAACATAGCAATGTCCTGCAAGCAGCCCTGCTGCAAGCCACTGAAAAAAAACAATCCACTGTTACTGATGGCAGTCACTGAGCAGCTGCACTCTGTTGAGCACTGTTTCTGGCTGATGGGACCGCATTGTTTTGCGGGTATGGGATGACGAGCAGTGGCTGCAGAACTTTCGAATGCGGAAGGCCACCTTCCAGGAACTTTGTGCAGAGCTTTCCCTTGCCCTGCTGTTCAGCAACATAAAAATGAGAGCTGCTCTGACAATGGAGAAGCGAGTGGCAATCGCTATTTGGACGCTTGCAACGACAGACAGTTGCCAATCAGTGGGGAATCAATTTGGAGTAGATAAATCAACCATGGGAGCTGCTGTGCTCCAAGTGTGCAGAGCCATTAATCAATTTCTGCTATGAAGGGTAGTAAGTCTGGGAAATGTGCACGACACAGTGGATGGTTTTTCCATGATGGGGTTCCCTAATTGCAGGGAATTAGGGGTGATAGATGGCATGCATATCCCCTCATGGCACCAGACCACCTTGCCAAAGAATACATAAACCGAAAGGGATACTTTTCAATGGCGTTGCAAGCACTGGTGGATCAAAGGGAGCATTTCACCGACATCAACATAGGATGGTTGGGAAAGGTTCATGACGTATGCATCTTTAGGAACTCGGGTCTGTTCAAGAAGCTGCAATCCGGGACTTCCTTTCCAGACCACAAAATTAACACTGACAACGTTGAGATGCCTATAGTTATCCTGGGGGACCCAGTCTACCCCTTGCTCCCATGGCTCATGAAGCCATGCACCAGCCATCTGGATAGCAGTAAGGAATGGTTCAACTATAGGCTCAGCAAGTGCAGAATGGTGGTTGAATGTGCCTTTGATTGCTTGAAAGGGCGCTGGAGAAGTCTACTAACAAGGTTGGGCCTTAGTGAGGAGAACATCCCCATGGTTATAGCTGCCTGCTGTGTGCTCCATAATATCTGTGCAAAAAGGGGAAAAAATTTCCGCAGCAGTGGGCAGTTGAAACAGATCACATGGCAGCCATTTTTGAGCAGCCAGACACCAGGGCAATGAGAAGAGCATAGCAAGGGGTGTTGCATATCCGCGAGACTTTGAAAAGCTGTTTCAATAATGACTCACAGTAATGTGAGCTGCTTGTCTGCATTGTGCTTCCCAAAACCTTCACCTGGCTTGTATCACTATCCCTGTAAAGCCAACCCCCCTGCTTCTAATCAATAAAGAACTTTTATTCCTCGAATCAATTTACTTTATTTAACAAACATAAGTAAAGAGGGAGAGCAGAAAGAAAAGGTAACCTTGGGGAAAAGGGGTTGTAAAGTTGGAATAGGAGAAACATTTTCAGCTATGTAACATAACACCGCATTACAGACCATCAAAGGTCTGTGAATGGGCACCTTCTGTTCCTTGTGCCCTCCCCCACCAAGTTAAGTAAAAGGGATGATGGACTTTTCGCTCTGCCTCATGGAATGCTTGGGGGAGGGTGATTCTGCACCAGGCGATGCTGGCTGGCTGTCCACCAGGGTCTGCAGAGGGACTCTACCCTCCAGATTCTGTTCCTGCATTTCAACCAGACACCTCAATATGTCTGCTTGGTCCCTCATAATCCAAAGCATCTCATCCAGCGGTCAGTCAGGGGAAAAAAAAATAAAGGAGCCATTGTACAAGAATAAAATGTTTCCACAGCAAGGCCAGTTTCATAAAAAATTCTTTATTACACTAGGTGCAAGCCATAACATAATCAGAATCCATAACCGTTCACTGTGCTGTTTTGCTGCTCCAGCCATGGTGAGTAGCCCCCCACCCCCGGGATCTCTCATGTGCGGCCCCAGTCACCTATCAGCCACTTTAAACTACTTGCTGACCCATGCCAAGCACAGTAAGGGCACATTAGCGGCCGCGTGGTTTGGCGATCCGGAATGTGAGGGGTGGGGTGGATCTGCATGCCCTTTTTTCCCCCATGTATGAGCACTTTTAATGAGAACTTCCCCCGTTTCCTCTAGGCGACCCTATGTGATATCAGTCTCCTGAGGGTAATAGAGGCGGAAAGGAAGGAGATGTTGCAAGTGTCTGGGAAGAGACCCAGTCCTTATGCTGCTTTGCTGTGTACCGCAATGATGCCAGCAGAATTAATTCAGGAGTTGCATGGGAAAGTGTCCTACCATGGTGGAAGAAATAAGACTGCCCTGCCCAGAAACCTTCTGCAAAGGATTGAAGAGTACTTCCATGAAAGTTTCCTAGAGATCTCCATGGAGGATTCCTGGGCTATCCCAGTCCACAACAACAGTCTTTTCCAGGGGCCACTCTCTGCGTAGCTGGAGTGGCCTCTTGTAAGCAGAGAACCACAGCACCTCGTTTTTTCTTCACAGTAAACATGCAAGACCACCGAATGTGTGTGCCCGCTAAAGTTTAACTGGACTTTCATTTTACATGTATACTCACTAGAGGTGCCTTCCCCAGCATCACGGTCGGCCACCGTGCTGTCCTGAGACCCACAGGGCTCCAGGGTTAAAAATATTTCCTGGCTCTCAGGGAGAATGGATCCACCGCTCGCCTGCCTCCCATTATCCTCTTCCTCTTCCTCCTCCACCATATAATCCTCCTTGTTGTTCCTAGACTCTCACACCTGTGAGGTGTCCACATTGCTGTGGGGGTACTTGTAGGGTCACCCCCAAGAATTGCATGCAGCTCGTTGTAGAACCGGCATGTGTAGGGTTCAGCACCAGAGTGACTGTTCACCGCCCTTGTCTTCTGGTATGCCTGGCAAAGTTCTTTTATTTTCACACGGCACTGCTGTGTCCCCCTCGTGTAGCCCTTCTCCCCCATTCCACGAGTGATCTTTGCATAGATGTCAGTGTTTCTTCTGCTGGATCTGAGCTCTGCCTGCACAGACTCTTCTCCCCACACAGCGATGAGATCCACCACCTCCTGTGCAGACCAGGCTGGAGCGCGTTTGCTCACGCTGGCACGCTCCCAATGCTGATCAAACAGGAAATGGGAATTCAAAAGTTCCCAGGGCTTTAGCAGGGGAGGGGCTGTTTCCTGTATACCTGGCTGCAGTGCAGCAGAGTTGAGAATGATGTCCAGAGCGGTCACAGATGAGCATTGTGGGACACCACCTGGAGGCCAATTAAGTCGAAGTACACAACACTGCATCTGCACTACCTCACAGTCGGCTCATGAAAATTGAACTAAGTGCTATGCCTCTCACAGAGGTGGATTACAGAAGTCGACATCAGAGGTGACTGAGGTCGATGTAAAGGACCCAGTACTATAGACACATACATTAACAGGTCGACTTAAGGCGGCTTCCTTTCACCTAACTCTGTAGTGTAGACCAGGCCTCACACACTGTGCAGTCACATTAGTATCTGTGCCAGGTGAGGGCAAAGTGGATTTGCTCAGGTGCAGGGTAGTAAAAATTCACGCCCCATGACTGGAAAACTTCAGCCCAATAACTGAAAGTTTTGAAAAAATAAGAGCAACTGAAATCAGGGCCATAGAATGGCAACACTTTGACAATCTTAAGTATATATTTCACTAATTATAATACTAGATTGCAGAAAGTTTATTTGTTAACACTTGCAGAATGCTAGAAGATTAGCCATCTTAATAATACTCTGAATTACTATAGCACCTTTCATCTCAGGAGCTGAAGGCTCCCTGCAAACATTAAATTTCACCACTTTTCTGTAATATGGGGAAACCAAGGCACAGAAGTGCAGAGACTTCCCCGTAGCCACCATAGTAGGACAGTGCCAGAGCTGGGAATAGAAACCAAGACCCCTAATTCCTGCAATCCTGCTCTAAGCACTGAACAACTTTCTTAAGGTTTAGGAATGCCACTAGTTACCACTATTCCAGGGAGGCATAGATTCTGACTGCTTGGAGGCAGAACTGGATCAGAACTCTTGGGATAAACTAGTCCAAGCATAGAATCATAGAAGGGACTGCAAAGGTCATCTAGTCTAACCCCCTACCAAGATGCAGGATTTGTTGTATTTAAACCATCCAAGACAGATGGCTATCCAACCTCCTTTTGAAAACTTCCAGTGAAGGAGCTTCCACAACTCCCTAGGTAGCCTGTTCCTAACTGTAAGAACTGTAGGACAATGGAAGTTTTTCCTGAGATTTAATCTAAATCTGTTTTGCTGTAGTTTGAACCCATTGCCTCCTGTCCTGCCCTTTGTGGCAAGAGAGAAAAACTTTTCTTTATCTTTTTTATGAAAGTCTTTCAAGTATTTGAAGACCACAATCATGTCCCCCTCTTAATCTCCTCTTTTCCAAACTAAACAGACCCAGTTCCTTCAGCCTTTTCTCATATGGCTTGTGTTCTATCCCTTTGATTATCTTTGTTGCTGGCCAGTTTCTCTACATCCTTTCTATACATTGTTGACCAAAACTGGACACAGTACTCCAGCTGAGGCCTAACCAGTGCTGAGTAGAGTGATCACTTCCCATGACTTACATGACATGCCTATTAATGCAACCTAAAATTGCATTTGCTTTTTTTGCAACAGTATCACATTGGGGGGAGGAATAGCTCAGTGGTTTGAGCATTAGTCTGCTAAACCCAAGGTTGTGAGTTCAATCCTTGAGGGGGGCTACTTAGGGATCTGGGGCAAAATCAGTACTTGGTCCTCCTAGTAAAGGCAGGGGCTGGACTTGATGACTTCTCAGGGTCCCTTCCAGCTCTATGAGATAGGTATATCTCCATATATTATTACTGCTGACTCATGTTGAGGTTGTGATCCACCACAACTCCCAGATCCTTCTTAGCAGTGCTGATGCAAAGCCAGTTATCTCCCATTCTATATTTGTGCATTTGTTTTTTCTTCCCTAAGTGTAACACCTTACTTACATTTATCTTTGTTGAATTCCATTTTGTTTTCAATAGTCCAGTTCTCCAATTTATCAAGATCCATTGGAATTGTAGCTCTATCCTCCAAAAAGTGTTGGCAAACCCTCCACCCCACAGCTTTGTGTCATGTGCAAATTTGATCAATATGCTCTCTATTCCTACACCCAGATCATCAATAAAGATGTTAAACAGCACTGGACCCAGAACAGTTCCTTATGGAACCCCACTTGAGACCTCCTTCCAATCTGACATCATTCCATTAATAATTACTTTTGTTTGTGGTTGTTTAACCAATTTGGTATCCACTTAATGATAGTTCCACTAAGCCCGCATTTCTCCAACTTACCTATCAGAATGTCATGTGGGACTGTGTCAAAAGCCTTGCTGAAGTCCAGGTATATTATTGTCCACCACATTCCCCCTATCCACCAAACCAGTTACTCTGTCAAAGAAGGAAATCAAGCTGGTTTGGCATGATTTGTTTTTAGTAAATCCATGCTGGCTGCTAGTGATCACCCCTTTGACCTCCAGGTATTCACAAATTGAATGTTTTATACATTGCTCTAGTAGCTTCCTAGGTATCAAAGTCAGGCTGACTGGTCTATAGTTCCCCAGCTCCTCCTTTCTGCCCCTTTTAAAGATGGGCATTATGTTAGCCCTTCTCCAGTCTATTGGGACCTCTCCTGTCATCCATCAGTTTACAAATATTATTGCCAGTGGCTGCGAAATCTCTTCAACTAATTCCTTCAGTACCCTGAGGTGTATAGCATCCGGGACTACTGATGTGAATTCATTCAAATTGGTCAGAAGACCTCTGACGTCTTCTTTACTTATCCCCATCTGCATCCCTTCCCCTTTATCATCTATGGTAACTTCCCTAGGCATCCAACCACATTATTTTTTGTGAGAAGACTAAAGCAAAATAGGAAAGCAGAGCTGCTCAGTGCCTATCATCTTCTGTTACCAGCTCATGTTCTCAATTGAGTAGCAGACCCACACCATCCTTGACCTTTCTTTTTTGTCTGACATATTTGAAGAACCTCTTCTTGTTAAATCTTTCCTGATTTTATCCCTACATGCTTGTGCTATTCCCATGTATATTTCCTTGGTGACATACCCCTCTTTCCATTTTCTGTACAGAATCATAGGACTGGAAAGGACCTCGAGAGGTCTTCTAGTCCAGTCCTCAGCATTCAAGGCAGGACTAAATATTATCTAGACAATTCCTGACAGATGTTTGTATAATCTGCTCTTAAAAATCTCCAATGACAGAGTTTCACAACCTCCCTAGGCAATTTATTCCAGTGCTTAACCACTCTGACAGTTAGAAAGTTTTTCCTAATGTCCACCCTAAACCGCCCTGGCTGCAATTTAAGCCCATTGCTTCTTGTCCTATCTTCAGAGGCTAAAGAGAACAATTTTTCTCCGTCCTCCTTGTAACAATCTTTTATGTACTTGAAAACTGTTATCATGTCTCCCCCCCGTTCTCTTCTCCAGACTTAAAAAAAAACCAATTTTTTCCATTTTCCCTTAGAGGTCATGTTTCCTCGGTCTTTAATCATTTTTGTTGCTCTTTACTGGACTTTCTCCAATTTGTCCACATCTTTCCTGAAATGTAGGGCCCCAAACTAGACAGAATACTCTAGCTGAGGCCTAATCAGTGCAGAGTAGAGCAGAAGAATTATTTCTTGTGTCTTGCTTACCAATACTCCTACTAATACATCACAGAATGACGTTTGCTTTTTTTGCAACAGTGTTACACTGTTGACTCACATTTAGCTTGTGATCCACTATGAGCCCCAGATCCCTTTCTGCAGTACTCCTTCCTAGATAGTCATTTCCCATTTTTTGGGTGTGCAACTGATTGGTCTTTCCTAACTGGAGTACTTCGCATTTGTTCTTATTGAATTTCATCCTATTTACTTGAGGCCATTTCTCCAGTTTGCCCAGATCATTTTGAATTTTAATCCTATCCTCCAAACCAGTTGCATCCCGTCCTAGCTTGGTATCATCCGCAAACTTGACAAGTGTACTCTCTCTGCCATTATCTAAATCATTGATGAAGATATTGAACAGAACCGGACCCAGAACTGATCCCGGAGGGACCCCTCAATATGCCCTTCGATCTTGACTGTGACCCACTGATAACTACTCTCTGGGAATGGTTTTCCAACCAGTTATGCCCCTACCTTATAGTAACTCTATCTAGGTTGTTAAACTACGCAAATACGAGAAGGTCATGCAAGACAGTATCAAAAGCTTTACTAAGGTCAAGATTTACCACATCTACCACTTCTCCCCATCCACAAGGCTTGTTACCCCATCAGAGAATGCTATTACATTAGTTTGACATGATTTATTGCTGACAAATCCATGCTGACTGTTACTCATCACCTTATTATCTTCAATGTATGTATCTGTTTGGTTTTTAGAGAGCTAAAAAGCTCCTTGTACAGCAGCCACATTGGCCTCCTGTGGTTCTTCTTATCTTTCCTCGGCATTGGAATAGCTTATTGTTGAGTCTTCAGTACTGTATTACATCTTTTAGGAACTTTTAGCCCCCTTGACTCCTTTATTCCTAATTGGTCTTTCCATGGGACCATGCCTACTATTTCTCTGAGTTGGTTGGAATCCGCGTTTCTGAATGTAACCTGCCCCTCCCTGTCAGTTCCCAAACGCGGCTTAAGCTGGGAACCAACAGAGAGGAAAGGGCATGTGTTAGGAGAGGGGGGAAATCTCCACAAAGCACAGATTGGTTCTATGGAGGATTTCGGGGCTGGTGGTGTTCAATGGAATGCAATGGAAGTTTATGCTGTGGCCTAATCCCATCTCAAAATATTTAACCCAAGGTCTCTAAAAGTTAAAATGCATTTTATGTGTTAGATGCCTGCCCCTGGTTTCCATATACTTTATATATTTATTCCCAAAAATATACTCACACAAAACCAATATCTGCTTTTGCTTATATCTTCCTTGTAGCTGAATAGAAATTGGTGATTCACTGAGGTTATTAGCAATGAAATGAAAAGCCAAGGTGTTCACAGAGGTATTTGGGAGGAAAAGGGACATGAGTGAAGGGTCATATTCAGAGGGCCTCTCCTGTTTATACAAGATATTATTTCTATTATTCTATAGATTTTCCATCATCTAGGCAAACTAAAGGATGGGTTACAACTGTCCATGAAGCAGCCCTGCTTCAGGTGTTCCATGTGAGGCTCTGGAGTCTTTTCATGTAATACACTCCAATAAATGGATCCTTCCCCATTCCAAATGCACCAGTCCTTGTATGCTTTTAAGCAGATTGGAGTAAGGAACTCAAAGAGCTGTGCAGCTCAACTCTGAACAGTAAAACACTGTAGTTCCTACCTGCATTGTGTGTCTCCCGGTTTTTCTTTCTGTAATACGAGAGAGCAAAAGAAATTATGTGAAATAAAAGGGAAAACCTCCACATGAACAATTATTTCTTTTATGTTTTATGGCAATTTCATTGTTATGGTTAAAAAATACATTTAATACAAAATTCTGCTTTCTTGGCAAGAAAGAATATAGGGAAGAGAGAAATAAAAACACACTAAAGTAGTTCTTGGTATAGGAATATAATATATTAATGATTTCTGAGAAAAGATCATGAATGTTCAGACTAAATGGATTAGAGTGCAGTACTACACGTGCGTTCTGTGTGTATTTGATACAATGTATACATGTATAGGGATGGTTTCTTCCTGTGTGTTTGTACAGCACCTATCACAATGGGCCTCCGATGCTCACTGGAGTCTTTGGGCACTATCATGATACAAATAAATAGAAACTAAACAGATTTCTGACCAATGGGAAAGCTCATCTCATGAAAAAGCTGCACTAAACAGAGCACACTTAATTTTTTGTACTTACAGCCATGCTACAGACACAAATATTTTATTGTTCCCAGAGCTTAATGGAAAAAGCGGAAAAGGAACAAGTTACTTACTTTACAGTAAGTGCAGTCCTTTACAATGTTTGTCCACATGGTTCCCATTCTAGGTGCACATGTGCCCTATGTGCACGAGACTGGATTCTTTTGGCCAGCAATGTCTGTAGGGGCCATACCTGAACACTGCATGTCCTCTTGCCCCCTACCCAAGCGCATAAAGGGGAGAGTGGGCCCAGCCACCATTAAGTTCCTTCACCAAGATTAAAGGACTTCACATTAACAGGAAAGGAGGTTCATGGAATCAGCATGCCTCAGCACTTGCTGTGTGCAGCTTGGAGGTAGTAGATGCTTCTTTTTGATGTAGGGTTTCAGAATCAGACACACCCTTCACTGATTGCTCCAATAAAAATAATCATCTTGGGACTTTTTAAGGGTGTTTTAAAAAAGGCCTGCATGTTGAAACATGTCTGGAGAGGCAAATAAAATATTTAATATTCCCATCATTTAAGGGAATAGCTGCCTCATAAGCAAGACAGGCTTGTCAACCTGCTAGAAAAAAATACAGAAAAATTAACATTGAACTAATACTAAAGGTAACAAAGAGCTATGGGGTAGCAGTTGGACACTGTGGAGGTCCTGTCTCGCTGTCATAGGTAGTAAGAAGGAACTAAGTTGCACTTGAGACTCACTCTGCTCCGTATGCACTCGATTAGAGGCATGAGGCCATGCAGGGCGCATGCACTGTCCCAGACACTTGCCGGCCAAAAGATTCCAATCTTGCATACACAGGTGCATGTGCGCCTTGAGCGAGAGCCATATGTACAAATACTTGAAGAAGCACAGCTGCTTGTGAGACGAGGGGGGAAGAAATGCAATGGATCTTAACACTCACTTTTATTCAGCAGCAGGCTGTGGCCTAGCTTAAAGCAGGCCAAGGCTTCAATTCAGGAAAGCACTTAAGCATGTGTTTAAACACCCTTCCTGAATAAGGACTCCTTCCTGAATCAAAGACCTAACACAAGAAAAACTTGTCCCATATCCTTTGCCACCAAATAAATAAGTTTTCTGTTGGGAGAGTGAAAATGAATGCTTAATTGCAGATCTTACTCAAATCTCATTGTTGAGATGATCCCATCAGCTAATCCAGTGCCTTCTCCTGGTCCCACTGAAATCAGCAGGAGGACAACACAAGACCTGATCCTCGAGGGTGCTGTCTTTCAGGTGACACACAAAACTGATGATCTGGTGAAATTCCATCTTGGGGAATTACATTCTCAGGCCTGCCAAATGTTGTATCTTACGTGACACTCACACATTTAGCAGATCGGTCATGTCTTCTCCCACAGCTGATAAAATGCTATGCACTTGAGAAACTCACACACCCTTTCCCAGCCCCCCTCCCAAAACCTGGTAGCCTACGGAATGTGCACTTAATCTTTCCCCCCAAGTCCTCTGCACTACTCTTTTCTTGATCACTGGGGACACCACCACCATCCTGCTTGTCACGGACTCCCATAATCTGGGTGTCATCTTCAACTTGGAACTCTCTCTAGGTCCTTACATCCAGGCTATGTCTAAGGGTACGTCTATACTTACTTCCTGGTCCGGATGTAAGCGATCGATCTTCTGGGATCGATTTATTGTGTCTTGTCTAGACGCGATAAATCGATCCCGGAAGTGCTTGCCGTCGACGCCGGTACTCCAGCTCGGCGAGAGGAGTACGCGGCATCGACGGGGAAGCCTGTCTGCTGCGTCTGGACCCGCGGTAAGTGCGGACTAAGGTACTTCGAATTCAGCTACGTTATTAACGTAGCTGAATTTGCGTACCTTAGTCCGAAGTGGGGGGTTAGTGTGGACCAGGCCTAAGTCTTGCAGATTCTTTCTGCATAACATCTCTATCCATCCACACAGCTAAAACTTCCATCTAGGCTCTCATCTCAGTTACTGCAATATTCTTCTCTGACTTTGACAAATGCAAGCTTGACCTGCTCATGTCCATTAGAATGCTGCTGCAAAGACACGCTTCCTAACCCATTTCTTTGACCATGTCACCCCTCTCTTTGCATCTCTCTTCTCTATTGTGTCAAACATAAGGTACTTGTCTTCACTTTCAAGCCTCTTCTCGACCTATCGCCACCCCACCTATCATCTCTCATTCAAATATCAAAAGGACGCTGCCTGTCTCCATTGCCCGCTTGTTAAACAAGTACTTTCCTGCTTTCTCCCATGCTGTCCCCCAGATTTGGGAGGAGCTCCCTGAAACATCTGCAAAACTAAGTCATTACTCTCCTTAAAACATTCCTTTGCCATGATGCCTACAAAAAACTTGACAACAATTAGGCTGCTGGTACACTCTCTCATTGTTTCCTTGTACTCCCCCATCAGTCTGCCTGCAGCCATCTGTTCTTTCTTGTATTATACTTAGATTGTAAGCTCATTGGGGCAGAAACTGTCTTGTTTTCTGTATTTGTACAGTGCTTAGCACAATGGGGTCATGGTATGTGTCTGGGGCTCCTAGGTGCTACAATAATATAAGTAAATAATAATAATGAAACACTAGGAAACCACAATCTCTAGTCCCACCTTTCTCCAATGGCTGCCCTTAATATTTCTATGCATTTCAAAACCTAAATTATGAACCGTAAGGCGAAGCAATTGTCATTCACCCATTTCACGGATAAGATAGCAGAGAGGTTGTACATGGTAATTTCAGCCACAGCAGGGAATGAACCCAGGCAATTAATATGTTGGGCCTGAATCGGATTTGTTTTGCCACAATGCCTTTTAGAATGACTGTGCCAAATTATGTGCTTCAGTATGCTGCCTCTACCACATCCTGACCACATTCTGCTTCCAAGAGCCAGGAACAGAATGCATGAATACCCAGCATTGTAGCACTGTCTCAAGTGGAAGAGGCTTGTGTTGTGGATCTGAGGGTCCTGGGTTCAAACCCTTCTCTTAGGGAAAAAATAGTGTATAGTTATATGATTAAAGACTGTGGGTAACATTTTCAAAAGCATCCACATAACTTAAGTGCCCTAAATACTACTATTGACTTTTAATGGACTTAAGCACATTTGAAAATTTTATCTTGTATTCCAAAGCATCATAATTGAAGTGATACAGCTAACCTGAATTCTGGAATTTCCTAGCTTTTCTATGCTGACTTTGCAACCTTAATTTTACCTTCTACAATAATTTCTTTTAAACGTGTGTTTTTTTAAATGTATGTATGTATACACACACACACACCTCTCAAGCTAGTGTGAGGAATTTAGAATAATCATAATTGTTGAAATGATATTAGAGGTGAATGTGGATAATGCATTAATAGTTATTTTATTACTGTATTATTATTTGTATTTTTGTTAATGGCAGCTGTCCCTTCAAGAACAAAATAGAGCAGTCATACAGTGTGTTTGATGTAGACAAAGTAGTATGTGGGAGATTTTGCCTGTGACCCCAGAGAGTGGGAGATCATGTATGTGCAAGCTCCAAAGAAATCAGAATTTGATTTAATAAATTTTTCTCTCCAAAAAATAAGCCTCATTCTTGAAGGTTAGCACTTACTGGGGAACTGGATACCTCAGTGTATTGCTAAGGAACTACAGAGCCTTTCAACAGTTTGAAACCAGCCTAGCTTAGCAGTAATTAAAAGTTGTTTCCATCTAATAGATATTTAGTGGCCCCCTATGTGAGTCTGATGGGTCTTAATTCCACATCAAAACCCACCATCACATATTGCACTAATTGGCAGACCTAGACTAGAAACCAAGAATTGTATGGGCCACAGAGTCTGAATTACCCCTATTATCTCTAGAGGAAGCTACCGCTAGACCAGGATTGGGGTATACTTAGCAGGGTAGTATATGTGAGAAAGAGAAGGTCACTCACCCTGTGCAGAAACTGAGGTTCTTTGAACTGTGTCCCCTGATGGCTGCTCCACTGTAGGTGCAGCAGTGCCCCCTATGCCTGGGATCGGAGATCTTTGGTAGCAGTGCCCATTGGACCACATATGCACTTCTGCCCATCTCACGCCGCGAACGGGATCAACATATAGTGCTGTGCAGTCCAACCGCTCTCAGCTCCTTCTTGACTGCAGAGCTTATCTTTCAGCTCCAAAGCAGAGGAGAGGAGGGCGGGTAGTGGAGCACCCTTAGGGACACACATCTCAAAGAACATCAATTACTGCACTGGGTGAGTAACCCTCTCTTTTTCTTCTGATGTCCCTATGGGTGCTCCACTATAGATGACTGTAAAGCAGTGCCCCTAGTTGGAAGGCTTGGGCTTCGGAGAGGCATTTAGTGCAGATGGCAGGACAACATGTCCTAGCAGGGCAGCTGATGCTGAGTAGTAATTGCGCAGTGATGGCTAAAAGTGTCTGTGGAGGCCCAGGTGGCCGCTTTGCAAATGTCAATAATTGGGATATTGTTGAGAAAGGCAATCGAGTTGGAGAGAGAGTGGGTAGAATGTGCTCAAGTTCCAGAAGGAGACTGTTGATTGTGCAGTTGGTTGAAAAGGTGTATACATTGGGAGATCTGCTTGGAAAAGCATTGTTAGGATATGGTCTTTCTATCTTTCGACCACTGACAGGAATAAGCGTGTCTATTGTGTGAAAGATTTAGTTCTATCCAGGTAAAAAGCTAATGCTTGCCTGACATCCAAGGTGTGTAACGTTGCCTCCTGTTGGCTGCTATGTGATTTGGGAAAACGCAGGGAAGGTGGATAGGTTGATTTAAATGGAAGGAGGTTGGTACCTTGGTAAGAATTTTGGATGTAGACGTAAGGTGACCTTGTCTTTATGAAAAGCTGCGTACTGGGTGTATGTCATGAGAGTGCCAATTTCTCCTACCTGTCGAGCCGATCTGATGGTGATGAGAAATGCTGTTTTCATGGATAGAGGAATATAAGAGCATGTTGCCATGGGCTCGAACAGTGGTCTGGTGAGGCAGCGCTAGATGAGGCCAGGGTCCCAAACCGGGGTGGGATCTCGTATGCGAGGGTAAAGGTTTTGAAGACCTTTCAATAACCTCTTCATGAGGGGGTGGGCGAAGACAGAGTGGCTGTCTATATTGGGATGGAATGTTGTGATGGAGGCTATGTGTACACGAATGGAACTTGTGGATAACCTTGATTTTTTAAGATCCAAAATATAGTCCAGAACAAGTAAAAGAATATTCATCGCCATGACGTGATTGGTGGTGCACCAGGATCAGAACTTTGTCCATTTTTGGAGGTAAGTGCGTCGAGTTGTGTCATGTGTGCTATTCAAGTGGACCTCTTTTACTGCCTCTGAACAGGTCACCTCTGAATCCTGAAACCATGGAGGACTCCTGCCTTCAAATATAGGGGATGTGGGTTGGGATGGAGGATCTGACCACATCCTGTGAGAGGAGGCACAGAGTAATCAGAGGACATACCTCCTTCGCATGATGGTGAGTATACCAAATTGGACATAGCCATATTGGAGCTATAAGAATGACTTGGGCTCGATCCCCCTGTATCTTCTGAAGCACTCTGAACAAGAGAGGAATTGTTGGGATGGCGTAGAGTAGTGGGGCATCCCACGTAATGAGGAACGCATCTCACAGGCACTTGAGGGCATAGGCCTGCTCTTGAGCAGAATTGAGGGCATTTGACATTCTCCTGTATGGCAAAGAGATCTATGGTTGGGAATCCCCAGCAGCTGAATATGTGGTGTAGGGTTTTTGTATCTAGCTCCCACTTGTCATCTTGGGAGAATCTCCTCCTCAATGAGTCTGCCAAGGTGTTCTGGTGTCCAGGGAAGTATGCAGCTGAAATGCTGATGTTGTGTTGGATACATCATTTCCATAATTTCAGGGCTTCCGAACATAGGGAGTTGGACCTTGCGCCGCCTTGTCTGATGATGTAGAACACGCAGGCGATATTGTCCGTCATATCTTATATAGTGCGATGTCTGATCAGTGGTAGAAAATGCCAGCAGGCATTGTGGACTGCCCATTGCTCTAGAAGATTGATGTGTAGGATGATTCCACTAGGGACCACCTGCCCTGCACTATATGGGTGAGAAGGTGTGCTCCCCAACAGATTAGGGAGGCATCAGTTGTTACTATCAGGGATGGTGCTGGTTGAAGGAAAGGAACCCTGACACAGATGTTTTTGGGCTGTGTCCGCCAGAGTAGTGAGCCATTGACCTTGATATGCATGGATAGGAATTTGTGAAAACTGTGCCTGTGAGGTACACAGACAATGCATAGTCACGCCTGGAGACAGCACAGATGCACCCTGGCATGCTTTACCACAAATGTGGCTGCTACCATGTGGCCGCTAACATTGTATCTCATAGAACTGGAAGGGACCTTGAAAGGTCATCGAGTCCAGCCCCCTGCCTTCACTAGCAGGACCAAGTACTGATTTTTGCCCCAGATCCCTAAGTGGCCCCTTCAAGGATTGAACTCACAACCCTGGGTTTAGCAGGCCAATGCTCAAACCACTGAGCTATCCCTCCCCCCCACATGTGGCCGAGCAGCTGAAGACACGACCTGGCAGAGATCTGAGGACAGGTTCTCATAGTGGACACAAGGTTGACTACTCTCGAAAATCTGTTAGCTGAGAGGAAGGCTTTGGCCAGTATCACATCCAAGCGTGCCCCAATAAACTCCAAGTGTTGTACAGGTGACAGCGTCAATTTTTGTATGTTTATATGAAGGCAGAGATTTGAGAGAAGGTTTGTTGTCTGCTCTACGGCATGAACTGAGTCAGGTTTGGATGAAGCCTTGAGGAGACAGTCATCTAAGTATGGGAATATGACAATGCCTTGTTTGTGTAGGTAGGCTGCCACTTTTGCAAGGACTTTGAAGACGACTCAGGGGGCTGAAAAAGTCCAAAGTGAAGTACCTTGTACTAGTCATGATTGGTCCCCATGATGAATCTGAGGAACCATCTGATGATGTGAAAATACGTATCTTGGAGGCGGAGAACCAGTCTCCCTGTTCCAGTGCTGGGATAATGATGGATAGCGTAAACATCTTGAAGCGTTGCAGTTTGACGAATTTATTGAGATTTCATAGGTCTAGGATTGGTCTCCGCCTGCTGGATTTCTTTTGGATCAGAAAATAATGGGAATAAAAACCCTTCCCTCTGTGTTGGGTTGGGACGGATTCTATGGCTCCCATTTGCAGGTGGTTTATTTCTTCTCATGGAAGGTGTTCATGAGAAGGGTCCCAGAAGAGTGACGGAGAAGGGTGTGGGCAGGTGAACTAGATAGGAATGGGATGCAGTATTCTTTTTTGATGATTTCCAGGACCCACTTGTTCAAAGGGAAAGAGCTTCCCGGTAGGGAAGGGCAGGCAGTGGGAAAGAGATATTCTAAGCTAAATACTAATAGGGAGGGAAGAACAAGATATATATATATATATATTTTTTTTTTTTAAGGGGAAGACGACAATTAAAGGAAACTACTAATTACTAAGCTAAACAGGTAAGGGTACTATCTAAAGACTCAGAGGATAGAAAGGCTCTGCTCCAAATTCTATCCCAGACCAAAGGCGGTTGAGAAAGAACTGAGAGTGGTTGGACCACACAGAGCTATATATAGATCCCGCTCACGACGCAAGACGGGAAGGAGCACATGTGCAGTCCAACGGACAATGCTACCAAAGATCTCCAACCCCAGGTGCAGAGGGTGCTGCTGCACCTACAGTGGAGTAGCCATAGGGACATCACTCAAAGAAGATTTTGCCTGTATGCTGCCCTGTAGATAATCAGAGGACTTCACTTAGGTTGCTAAGGTATGTTTTCCTTGGACAGATGGCCTAGCAGTACAGCAGAGGCTCTACAGAGTTTTCAGCTGGCCAACACGTTCCAGTCAATTGGCCACAGATACTTACCGGTGCTGTTTCTTCATAGGAGTCTCATTCTCTGTCATCTCTGGCATGGTTTCAGAGAGAAGGGCCTGAAGAGGAATGGGCAAAAGAATTAGCAAATACAGATCTCCCCAGAACCCTATTAGCACAAGAATGTGTCAGCTCAATCTTTAAGGTTTCAACTATAAGTGCAAGATCTATTTGAATGAGCCAAGAAGTCCAGCACCTTGATTTAGCACATCTTTAGTCAAGAGCACATCAAAAGAGTAAGTGCGGTCCCTGTAGTGCACTGTTGCTATATGCGTTGAACAAATTTCCATTCCCTGAGGAGTGTGGCTTAAAAAAAAAAAAGTATTCCCATCTGTTCAGAGAAGCAACTAGGAAAATTACACCAGTTGGTTACTGGGGGCAAGGGTGTGTGTTTTGAATTCTTCATGAGATACTCACAGAAGAGATGATGAAACTGGACAATCTTTCATTCTAATATGTGTAGAGTTCCCAGTTTGAATAAAGCGAATAATTGCTGAGCAAAGTAACAAACTAGATTGAAAATATTTTATTAAATAAAAAGTATATCAGTGGCAACGTGGTTTTTCTTGTCAGCTCTTGTTTTTGTACAGATGATATATAAAAGCACTTTATTGCTGTTTCTTGGTTTAGTCTAGTAACTAAGTATCAGACTCCTTTTGGGCATTACTGTGGCAAATATACAGAGCTGAGCCCTGGTATAATTAGACAAACAAACAAACAAACAAACAAACCCTATATCAGTATACAGTTAAGGTTGCTACAAATAGTATACCATGTTCTCAAAAACATCAAAGTCAGTAAAAACAAAGTTAAAATATGACAACATTTCCCGATGTACAACATGACTTTACAAATAACCTTTCCAAAGATTGACTACAAGCTGTGCAGTTTGTACTAAGACCATTAAAAATGTTAAGACGACATGATAGTATGGTTACGTGAATTTGAAGATGAAGTTATGCCAACATGGCTATTTTATTTATATACATTATGTGCAATCCATACGTGTGTGTGTGCGCGCCAGCCATTATGGAGAGCATTATGGAGAGGAAAGATTTTAGAGATTGTACATAATGTGGAATGTGCTATAGATGACAGCAGGTTACTCTGAAGCAGGAAGATTATTTCTTACAGAATTTTTTGTAACATTCTTTATTCTCAAAAAAATATGTTTTATGTATGTTTCTGTGTTTGTATGCAGGGATGTTTCCACTAACCTGTAAATGAAGTGGAGATGTCAAAATGTATTCAAAACTACATTATTATTAATCAATTAATGTTGACATTAATTAAAATAATTCTTAGCTATCAGTTAGTTTCCAGTACCTAGTCTCTATTTACATTCAATTCTAAAAAACAACAGGATAGGGGATTTCCCCAGGCCTCTGTTCACCCATTTTAAACCCTACCCAAGAGTCTTTGTTGCAATTACATTCTCTCTGAAAAAAACAAAAAGAACTCCCTTTCAGGCTCATCAACATTGCCTTTTAGGGATTTTCTATGCACAAACTGGAACCAATATAACCATTTGTAGTTAAGTCAATGTTTTACTGACTTAAATCAAAATTTGGGACTCAATCTGAAATAAGAGTGTCTACATGCAGACTTGCACCGAAATAACCAAAAGGTGTGGCTTACAACCAGTTTAGTTATTTTGATTACAGGTTCTGCAAAAACAAGCCCTTAGTTAGCTTGAAGGATCAATATGAAGAAATGTAATACACACATGCCAACATGCAGGAAAACAGCACTCTGCTCCATACAGTGAGAGTTGTGTGGTGAGCATTTGCGGATTCAACAGCAGTAAATCTTCTTTGTCCCCTTCAAAAGAACCAACACAAACCCAACTGTCTATTCTCAGAATCACAGCTGCAGAATCAGTCAGTTTCATGATCTCAATAGGACTTTTCAAAATTCCTTGACCATGAAAAAAATTACTGTGCAAGGAATCTGGGTGACCTGGGTGTTAAAAACAACCAAATACAATAATGGGCCAGACCGTGTTTCCCCTTGATATATACTATTGAAGGTGGGCTCAACCATCTTCACAGCATTGTTCCCCCTGAACCAGATGAAGTACAGACCCCTGAACTCTCTACACAGTTCAGGAGTCTGCACTTGGGGAAGGGCAGCGTCTGGGCAGGAGGAGTGAATAGGCTGTAATGTGCAAACACATTTAAATTAATTTCAACAATTTTTAAAGTTAAGACACTTCTGAAGTTTCTGTGTCTCAATGAACACTTGGTTAGAGCATGGAAACCCATAAAGTGAAACAAACTAGATGATAAAGTGAAACACCAAACAGGTATGCACTGACCAAGTAGAGGGACATGCAAAAAAGCAAACTGAAAAAATACTGAAAAGTCAACTACATTTATTTAAATCATTTCAATTAAAATAAGAAAAACAATCTTAACTGTATCTTTTTATCTTGTCATTTTCTTGGTAGGTGAAAATCCTTTACCTGCTGCACGATGGCCCCAAATGAGCAAAATACTTAAGCAGATGAACAGTCCCTCTGCTTCAGAATTTGGCACATGCTTAAATACCTTGCTGACCTCTATCCCCATATTTAGTTACTTTACACCCTTTTGTTGGGCTTCATCCCCCTTTTTATATTAAGTCACAAAATTGGCCTCTAAAGGAGAAAGGAGTATGCTACAAAAGGGTACTTGAGATGGATTTAGGAAGTAATGTGTGAAACCCAGAACACGGTATCTCATATTATCAACTGGGTATGGTATCCAGTAGATCTTTGGGTTGTGCTAACACCCTTTCACCCACCAACCTGTAGCTGGAATTCTTCACATGAATTCTCAGACTCCTCCCAGCTTCACCTCACATCAGTTTCTGATCCAGACACATCAGGTTCCACTGGCAGACTTCTTATGCTTAACTTTTTTTTGTTACTATATAGGAGGAAAAAAAAGTTATATTAAATTTGGACACCAGGCAATGTTAAGTTTCTGTAACTTGACCCTGATGATACAAGTAAGAAGACTGCATAGTCTAAAAGTCAACCATCTAAAGAGTGCCAAAGTTTAAAACTGTATACATGAGAAAATTGAGGGAAGGCATACAGAGGTACTGTAAAAAAAAAAAATCTGAAGAAGTGGGTTTTTTTTACCCACGAAGGCTTATGCCCAAATAAATCTGTTAGTCTTTAAGGTGCCACCGGACTCCTCGTTTTTGTGGATACAGACTAACACGGCTACCACTCTGATACAGAGGCACTGTATTTACTGCACACAGAAATGAAGTTCGGACTCTAAGCCTCTTATGTCCTAAATAGTTGATTGAACAAGAGACCTATGCTTATCAAGACAAGCAAGAAAAATATATTCTAGCTCTGAAAGTTGTACATCTCTAACATCCTTTCCCTGAGCATGAGATGGATACAGGGAATACCACCATCCTGTGGAGAAAAAAACAAAAACAAAACTGAGATCACGTCTAGTTGGATCCAATTAGATCCACTTCTGCAAAATTCCATACACCTTCAACTCCTCAGTCAGACTTGATGGTGCTCAGAGCTTCATAAAGTCGCACCCTTAATCACCTCTAAATCAAGTTTCCAGTGTTATCATATCCCAATTGGTATTATACATTATCCAACTCCAGCCCATCCAAAATACAGACATCAAATGACTTTCCTATCCCAAATATCTGAGCATGTCGCACCCTCTTTGAAGATCTCCTCTGGCTTCCTCTTCTCCATTCATTGTATGATTTCTTGTTGTTATCAAGATTCTTCTTGAGAACATTCTGCCTATAATTTGAGAAGAATCCACCCAGTTTTAAAATTCTTCCACAGACGCTGAAAAGTGTTTTATTTATATAAACACCTGTGGCTGGCCCACGTGAGATGACTCTGGCTTGTGGGGCTTGGACTGCAGGGCTACAAAATTGCAGTGTAGACAATTGGGCTCAGGCTGAAGCCAAGGCTCGGCTCCAAGACCCTACCTTTCACAGGATCCTATAGCCTAGGCTCCAGCCCAAGCCTGAACGTCTACGCAGCAATTTTATAGCCCTGCAGTTCAAGCCCTGTGAGCCCAAGTCAGCTGCAGAATTATATTGCAGTGTAGACATATATTAGAGTAAGAGTTTGGAAGTCTGAGAACATTTCCCTAATGTTAATGTTTTTTCAGAGGCCTGGTCTACACTACAAACTTAGGTCGGCATAAGCTGCGTTAACTCGATCTAATAATGTATACGTCTAGACAACACAGAGTCCCTTCTGCAGACCTAAGTGGCTGTAAAGTTGCCTTCTGTAGTCCACCTCCATGACAGGCATAGCATTTGATTCGACATCCACAGGTCGACATGAGGATAGTGTAACCACTGCGTTGTGCAATTCGAATGAATTGGTCTCCAGGAGGTATCTCACAGTGCTCCACTGTGACTGCTCTGGAGAGCACTTTCAACTCCACTGCACGTTAGCGAGGTACACAGGAAGCGAACAGTCATTCTGGTGCTGCCCCAAAGACATGCCACTTTTATGAGGAGCTGCATGCGATTCTTGGCGGCGATGCCACCACTACCCCAAAATGCTCTGAGAATACTTCCCAGGAGCCCTGGGTGTCCTCAAACAAGGAGGAGGAGAAGGAGAAGAATGTGAGGCAGGCAAGGAGAGGATCCATTCTTCCCAAGAGCTAAGAACTGTTTTAACCCTTGAGCCCATCCCTTCACAGGACCAGTTGGCGGCAGAGCATGATGCAGGGGAAGGCACTTCTGGCAAGTACACATTTCCAATCAAACTGTAGGGGTTACATGCTATTATTTTCTATGTTTAAACTGAACAAAAAAGTAGGTGTCATGGGTATCAGTGGCCACTCCAGCTACGCAGAGGGTGCTCTCCGAAAAACACTGTTTACGTGCATGGGGATGGCCTGGGAATCCTCCATTGAGATCTCTAGGAAGCTTTCATGGAGGTACTCTGCAATCCTTTGCAGAAGATTTCTGGGAAGGGCTGCCTTATTTCGTCCACCATGGTAGGACACTCTCCCGCGCCACTCCAGTATTAACTCTGCTGGCATCACTGCAGCACACAGCATTGCAGCTTAAGGACCAGGTCTGTACATGCTTGAGCATCTGCTCCCCTGTTGCCTCTGTTATCCTCAGGAGAGTGATATCGCATAGGATCGCCTACTGAAAACAGGGGAAGTTTTGAATGCTAGCCCTTAAACCGCAAACAATTCAACAAGTAATCCGCCCCGTTTGGTGAAATCCGGGTCACACAACCACACTTTCCCAAACATGCCGTGGTTGTAGTTGGAAGAGATCACTGTGTATTGCAAGCAGCATGGGGGGGGGGGGGAGCAAAAAAAAAAAGGAGGTGGGGGTGGCGGCTTCCTGTTTGTCTCCCTCCCCCCCCAAACCCAGTGCTGTTTTTGTAAAATACAAACTATTTGGGGGGCTTTACACTGGTGCCTGTCCTCAAGGACTATCCATGTTGCTACGGGAAAGGGGGCTTTTCTCAAGTTCCAACTTGTGATCCCAAGGATGTCTTCACAAAAACAGCAGCACAAGACCTCTTGCCCATGCCTCATGGCCTTACTCACCATGGCTGGAGCAGCAAACCTGCAAGTTGCAACAGCCAGCAGTTGTGATTACATTGTGGCTTGCAGTGAAGTGAATTGAGGGGTGGTGTTTTTTTTAATAAAAAGAATTAACCTTGCCAGAAACATTGTCAATGCTACTCTGGTGCTTTGTATTTCTTGAAGCTGAAACCTTGTCCATCGGCACATCCTCCAGACCGGGACAGAGACTTTCCCAGATTAGAAGGCAGAAAAAGGAGACTCAGGAGGACATGTTCAATGAGTTAATGCACGCCTCCAAGAGTGACAAGACAGAGCTCAGAGCATGGATGATGACACTGTCTGAGAACATGGACACAACACCAGGGGAGGGTACAAGGACAAGAAGGCGCCCATTCCCACACCTTTGATTGTTATTGCTGTCCATCTGTAAGCAAGTTTTCCTTGTTTTTCCCCCCACAGTTTTATCAGCCCTTTTGCTCCAGGTTATCTTACTTTTCTTTGCTGTCTCTCTGTGTTGGTGTGCATAATAAAACTTCACGGATTGAGGAGAAAAGGCTCTTTATTCATTCAACACACAGTAATTAGTGGGGGTGGAGTTTACAGGGAAGAAAATGCACTGGAGGGGAGAGTTTGGTAAGGTACAACACCAATAAGTCTCACGTTACTCTGGCTCATTGCTGAAACTTGTTTTCAAAGCCTCACAGAGATGCAGAGCCCCCCACCCCCGATGTGCTCTTCTTATTGCCCTGGAGTCTGGCTGCTCAAAATTGGCTGCCAGATGATCTGCCTCAAACCCACCCCCCCCCCAACAAACTTTTCTCCCTCTGTTTCTCAGATATTATGGAGCACACAACAGGCAGCAATAACAATGGGGTATTGCTTTCATTGACGTCTAACCTAGTAAGCAAACAACGCCAGCGACCTTTTAAACATCCAAAGGCACATTCCACCACCATTCTGCACTTGCTCAGCCTATGGTTGAACCGGTCCTTACTGCTGTCCAGGCTGCCTGTGTATGGCTTCATGAGCCAAGGGAGCAAGGGATAGGCTAGGTCTCCGAGGATCACGATTGGCATTTCAACATCACCCCTGGTTATTTTGCAGTCTGGAAAGAGAGTCCCTGTTTGCGTCTTTCCTAAAGATGTGTATGTCATACACTTTTCCCAACCATCTCACATTGACGTAGGTGAAACGGTGCTGGTGATCCACCAGAGCTTGCAACTTGTAGTAGGTCCGCGCCGGGCTCTATCCTCCGGGACGGAGGGGCGCCACACCGACTCACTACAGCACAGACAGTCAAAGCTCAGGCCCCTTTACGCAGGGGCTGAGCGACCCACAGTTCAGGGAGCTCAGGCCCTCGGGCAGGGATGAGCAAACACTCAGCTAGCTCAGGCCCTTTGGTGCAGGGACTGAGCACCAGTACAACAGTGAGTTTCATAGGCCCAGGCCCTGGATCAGGGCGGGGCACAAACAGTCACAGCTCAGGCCCTTTGGTGCAGGGCTGAGCAACAGTCAGTTAAGGGGCTCAGGCCCTCTGGTGCAGGGGCTGAGCAACAATACACTTTGGAGGAGGCCCAGGTTCCTACCTGAGCGTTGGGTGAGGGGGAAGCCTGCCACCCGTGAGCGGGGGTGGCAGGGGGGGACGCAGGCCCACCCACTCCACTGCGTCCCAGCCTGGGGCCCTAGCAGCAGTTACTGCCGCTGCTGGTCAGTGGGGTGTCCTGACCGAAACACACTGACATCGGCTCACATGTCTCTGCAGCCTGACCGGGGTCGGCTACCCCTGGGCTACTTCCACGTTCCCCCTCAGGGCCTACCTCGTTGGTGACGCCGGGTTCGGGTCAGTCCAGCAGCATTGGTTCCTCTGGTGCGGGACTTGGGGGCAGGTCCGGCAGCTCTCTACCAGGGTAGCGGGCCCGGGGCAGGCTTGGCCAGTCCTCCTCGGGGTAGCGGGCCTGGGGCAGGCTTGGCCAGTCCTCCTCGGGGTACCTGGCGAGAGGCAGGCTCGACCGGCGCAGTGGGGTAGCAGGTGGCTCGCGGCCTACGGCTGTCTCCCAAGCGGGAGCTCGGCCCGGGACGTCTGCTCTCTCTGCTGGCCTGGGCTCCACTGAGCTCTGCAGGCGGGCTTTTATACTTCCGGGTCGGGGCTGTGACCTCGGAGGGGCGGGCGCCGGACCCGGTGGCTCTGCCCACGTTGGGGTTAGGGGAAGTTCGGCCCTATGCGGGACAGAGGGGCGCCACACCGCCTCACTACACAACACCATTGAGAAGTACTCCTTTTGGTTTATGTACTCTTTGGCAAAGTGGTCTGGTGCCACAATAGGGATATGTGTTCTATCGCCCCACCGCAGTTAGACAATCCCATCATACAAAACCATCCACTATGTCCTGCACGCTACCCAGAGTCACTACCCTTCTTAGCAGAAGTCTGTTGATAGCCCTATAAACTTGGATCACAACAGATCCCATGGTAGATTTACCCACTCCACATTGATGCCCCACTGACCGGTAGAAGTCTGCATTGGAAGTTTCCACAGAGCTATCATCTCTCGCTTTTCCACTATCAGAGCAGCTCTCATTCTAGTATGGGGAAAGCTCTTCACACAGTTCCTGGAGAGTGGCCTTATACATTTGAAAGTTCTGCAGCCACTGCTCATCATCCCATAGTTGCATAATGATGCGGTCCCACCAGTCAATGCTTGTTTCCCAGGCCCAAAAACGGCACTCAACCATGTCAAGGTGATGCATGATGGTCACCAGCAACTGCGAATTGCTCCGCTCTAGGTCTTCCAGCAGGGCTGCTTGCGTAGCATCTCATTGTTCCATGCAGCAGCTCCTGTATTGGATGTGTAAATACTGCAGGATAAGGCGCAAGGTGTTTGTAATGCTCACAACAACAGTGTACAGCTGAGCGGGATCCATGCTTATTGTGATATGGCGTCTGCATGGGTAACCCAGGCTTACGAAAAAAGGCACAAAAAAGACTTGGTTTGTTTGATGTTGATTTCAGGGAGGGAGGGAGGGAAGTAAGTGCATCATGGGAGGCTAATGCCATTTCCCATAACCATCTGCACCAACATTTTGGTCCCATAAAGCATTGCAAGCCCAACCCAAAATTCCACTCCATTATGTGCACTGTGGGATGGCTACCCACAGTGCAGTGCTCATGCGTTGATACAATCTCTGCTAGTGAGGATGCACTCCGCCGACACAATGAGCGTAGTGTGGACATGCAAGATCGACTTGCTTAAATCAGAGGCTTGATGTCAACTTATATTAAATCGACTTAACTTTGTAGTGTAGACATGGCCTAAGTTTTGCATTCCCTACTTTGGTACTGTCTATTCCCATGACTATTTCTTGAGATAACTTAATCTCTCTCAGTACAATTACATTTTGAAAACATTTAAATACTTTCTATTAAGAATTCTGTGGTCGAGTCCATATTAAAGGGATGGTATCACAACCTGTTATTAAGGTTGCCCCACACTTCCAAATATAAGACCCTGTTTTCAGTTGCTTACAACTTTGAAAAACCTAAACTGTTTGGGCTGAAATTTTCCATGCCGGATGTCTGCCTCAGGCTCACATTTTCTCAAAATTTTTTAGCCAAAATGGTTCAGCCATGTCAGAGAACAAGGCTAGGAAAAATATCTATTGTTTTGTTGTTAAAGAAATTCTTGAGACTTTTTTTGAACAGCTCCAGCACCCCCATGTTTTGAAGCAGGGACTTGAAATTTCACATGGGATTGGCCTTTGTGTCAGGGATGCCATCTTTAAAAATCTGTACAGATCTAGTCAAGTTATAAGCTTTTGAAAAATGGCAGCTTATACGAGCTCTTTAGAGACTTCTATTTTAACTTTTAAGAACTCTGAAGACTCCATCCTCACTCAGCATGCTCGATCCCTTCACAGCTTCTGTGCTTGTTCAGATGGTGTCTGTGCCATACTCCACAGAGTGAGTGATCATTCCAGCCCAGGCCTACAGGGGCTCAGAAGAACTTTCCCTGTAATAGCTGCTCCAGGGCAGGGTGGAGCCAAGCACTGGAACTGAGAACAGAGAGCCTGTCTCTCCTATGCTCTCAATGACCCATCCCCTCCTCCAACCCCAGCTGGCAGCTAGGCTGCCTGAAGGAAGAAGCCATCAGATTTGAATGCATAAGGGAGGGAAAGGAGTAAACTGAGACAAGGAGTCCGATGAGCCAGGGACCGGAGTGCTGGTGGGTGAAATGTCCCACCCCCATTATTATTTCTTTTCATTTTGTCTGGCAGATAAGTTATTCAGGGTATCAATGTTTTAAATTCTACTGGGAAGATGGGGCACTGTTGTGCAAGAATGTTAGTGGATGCCATCAAACATTTCTTTCATCTTTAGAGGATTATGTGACTGAAGTTGCTTGGACTACTAGCCAGATGCCAGGGATCCATGTATCCCCCATTTTCCAATTCGTGTTTCGATTTTCACCAAAATAAACAGAGTTCTACCAACTGATATGTATAACATTCCCCTAAATTTTGGAATTGATTGGATGTGGTGTTCAAAAGTCTTCTGTTGCATCCAAACAGAAAAATGCTATCAAGTTTAACACAGGATTTTGCACTTTTGGCCAATGATTAAAAGTATGTGTAAGTTTATATTTCTTATTCTCCAATTTAAATCTTCCCGTACTCATCCAAAACCCAATTTTTTTCACATCCGAATTTGTTCTGAGGGTTACCATAGAATTATCTGTTTAAGGTGAGAGTTTTTAAAGGCCTGCAAGAATTAAGCACAGGGTTGTCAATTTTGGTTGAACGTATTCCTGGAGGTATCACATGACAATCTTTAATCAGATTAATTTTTAATTCCTGGAGACTCCAGAACAATCCTGGAGGGCTGGCAACCCTAAACAAGCAACATTCCCGACCCCTCCACCCCCTCAATATTTCCAAGTGTTTTTATTTGTAGCACATAGAAAAAGTAAAAGACACAAGGCAGACAGTTAACACATATCGCACACCATCTTCCTAAACAATTCATATGAAGTTCATTCCAGATTTTGGCTTCCTCCTGGAATTTTTGCAGAACAGGGAAGTTAATCTTATAAAGTGTGTCTACTGTGTCAAAAAGAACAGGAGTACTTGTGGCACCTTAGAGACTAACAAATTTATTAGAGCATAAGCTTTCGTGGACTCTCTAAGGTGCCACAAGTACTCCTGTTCTTTTTACAGACTAACACGTCTACTGTGTCAGTTATACATAACCGTAAGTGTTTTATTTTTGTAGAGGCCAATGAGAAATTACAGCAAGTTTTGATTTTCACTGTAGTTTCTTGCTTCACATTGATAGGCAATAACACTGTATTTTGCCTTATATCTTACAACCCAAGACATGACTAAGGCTAGCAAGTCCCTGGAGAGGTACAAGTACTGAAGATAAGGGTTATGTAAGATATAATAAAATGCCATCTGCACAGATGGTGTTTTTGTTCTATGGTTTTAGTTTTGGGTCCTATAACATTTATAGTAAGACCAGACAGCTGCTTTGTAACTAGAGCAAATAAAAGTATTGAACTTGCACATTCTCATTTTGCTCCTCTTTTAAGGGATTCACTTACTAGAACACCAGCTTTCTGAGTTCAGTATAAGGCATTCACTTGTTTTGTAAAACTGGACATTTTGTGCAAATCAAGCTATTAAAAATGGTCACTCAACTCAGCTCAAGGCCTTCTCTGCATCAACAGATAAAAAGAACAAATTCCTGTTTCTTCAACTGATTGAATGGATGCAATTCAACATACATCATAGGCTGGCTTTATAGCCATCCAGCCCTGGGGTTTTCTAAAGCATTAAGGTGTTTATTCATAGCCCTTTAAATCTTGGCTCTAGATATTGGGTCTTTAATTTAATTGAATAATCTTCTGCTAGAAATGACAGAGGTGGTTTTTACAGGATATGGTGTAGGGGAGTAAATATTAATTTTGCCAACACCGTAGGACTGATGTATAAATGGGATATTAGTCCTGAAAAGATGATTTAACTGATCTAAAGTCACTCATTCCCCCCTTCCTGTTTTGACAAATTACCTTCTTATGAGCTCTCCTTCTCAGACAAAAATCCAGAATGTTATCACTGTCTCACTCTATCATAAAAAGGTTATTGTAGCTAGCTTTATTTTGTATAACTTTTCACTCAATAATATAATATATTATCCCTTTAAATTTTATATGTGCTCTGTACTGCTTTTGATTTAGCATATCTTTGTGAAGAGCTTCCAATTTTACAAAATAATTCTTTCCATTTGTTTGATATAGCTAATAATTTAAAGAAAAAAAACAATCTTCCTCAGATTACTGCTTAAGCTGTTTCACAAGGAGCAGCATCACTTGTATCTTCCACTTAATTCTTTTTTATATATTTGAGTGCATCTTTTTTTAAATATGGTGATGATTCCAGTTCTATAATAGAGTATCATTTTTATTTGTATCATTGTAATGGCTAGAAGAGCTACTCATGAACCAGGACTCTCACTGTGCTAGGTACTTTACAAAAAAAGAAAAAGACTATCATTTAATGTCCAGCGCTTGCCTTATTTTTCCTCCTTTACATTCTGTAAAATACCCCAAAACAGGGGCATGATCTGTTACAATAATACTGCTGATACCAACTTCACACATTTTATATAGATTACCTTAACCATTGCAGACTGTGAACACTTTCAGAGCATGAGCACTGATTACTCAAACAAAAGGTCAAGTTTTCTCTCGTAGATGTAGCTCTCTCTACATATTCACTAACTACATTACAGTAATTGGTTTTGAGTCTTTTATTAACATGTTCCCTTCACTCAATGTACTTTTTGTTGTTGGTGGTGTTGTTAAAGCAAACTATCTTTAGGTGTGGAATCTAACTAAAATCCACTATCGTAAATGAAATACTTTTGAAATGCATGACGAGATTCAGCTATATGTTAACTATGTTGGACTTTTTTAAAATTGGGTGTACACAGATTTAAAAGGTTTCAGAGTAACAGCCGTGTTAGTCTGTATACGCAAAAAGAAGAACAGGAGTACTTGTGGCACCTTAGAGACTAACAAATTTATTAGAGCATAAGCTTTCGTGGACTACAGCCCACTTCTTCGGATGCATATAGAATGGAACATATATTGAGGAGATATATATACACACATACAGAGAGCATAAACAGGTGGGAGTTGTCTTACCAACTCTGAGAGGCCAATTAAGAGAAAAAAAAACTTTTGAAGTGATAATCAAGCTAGCCCAGTACAGACAGTTTGATAATAAGTGTGAGAATACTTACAAGGGGAGATAGAGTCAATGTTTGTAATGGCTCAGCCATTCCCAGTCCTTATTCAAACCGGAGTTGATTGTGTCTAGTTTGCATATCAATTCTAGCTCAGCAGTCTCTCTTTGGAGTCTGTTTTTGAAGTTTTTCTGTTGTAATATAGCCACCCGCAGGTCTGTCACTGAATGACCAGACAGGTTAAAGTGTTCTC
>NC_048298.1:142915248-142930162 GCF_013100865.1 Trachemys scripta elegans | reverse complement strand
GGGAGAACACTTTAACCTGTCTGGTCATTCAGTGACAGACCTGCGGGTGGCTATATTACAACAGAAAAACTTCAAAAACAGACTCCAAAGAGAGACTGCTGAGCTAGAATTGATATGCAAACTAGACACAATCAACTCCGGTTTGAATAAGGACTGGGAATGGCTGAGCCATTACAAACATTGACTCTATCTCCCCTTGTAAGTATTCTCACACTTATTATCAAACTGTCTGTACTGGGCTAGCTTGATTATCACTTCAAAAGTTTTTTTTTCTCTTAATTAATTGGCCTCTCAGAGTTGGTAAGACAACTCCCACCTGTTTATGCTCTCTGTATGTGTGTATATATATCTCCTCAATATATGTTCCATTCTATATGCATCCGAAGAAGTGGGCTGTAGTCCACGAAAGCTTATGCTCTAATAAATTTGTTAGTCTCTAAGGTGCCACAAGTACTCCTGTTCTTCTTTTTACAGATTTAAAAAGGGAAATATCTAGGTCATCAACAGTTGCCTAAGGTAAGTATGTTTCTATACTCACTATCAGATAAGACCTGCATTACTTGAACTGGTAAGGAAAGAAGCCCCTTTTGGTATTTTCCCCATTACAAAAAAAGAGAAGACACAGATTTCCAGTCTAACCTTTTTTCAGCCCAGTTTATGGTCCTCTAGGAAGATGAGTTTCTTGTATACTTGCAATATCTGGCTGCAATTTTTAAAAAAAAAGATAGCTGGGTATCTTTTTTCCCCTGCCCCTTTCCGGGATTATTAGATAGATTAACATTAAATTAGACTATTGCATAAATCCAGTGTGTCTGCATTATGTGGTAGAATCGGGAAGAGGTAAAGTTTTCCTTATTTCCCAAAACCTTTAGGAGGAAAAAAACCTCCATTAACAAGATTTAACAACATTTTAAATGGACATGCCTACACTTAAACCTCTTCAGGGTCACAGCTGAGGGTAGAAACTACCTATACCAATGGGAGGAGTACTCCTGTGAGGGAAGATAACCCACCTGCCTGAGAGGTGGTAGCTAGGTCAACAAAAGAACTCTTCCATCAACCTGGCACTGTCTACATCAGAGATTAGGTTGGCATAGGGATTTTTCATACCCCTGAGAGATGAAGCTATGCCGATACAAGTAGAGCAGCCCTTAGATATTGATACAATTAGATACTGAACAATCACTTTTTCCCTTCTCATAACAATTGCCTTTATTTAAATAAAGTTTTAAAATATTGTAACAAATAAATGTACACAGCTGTAGTAGCTAGCTGTTGTATAAAAATATTTTAAAGTAAGAAAATAAAGGAGACACTGGTGCTTTTAAGAGCACAAATGAGCTCTTCTCATCTAGCTTCTGTTAACAATCACACGGTTGCTTAAATCCATCTTGATTTTCCACAAGCTGCAGAAATGGCATCAATTCCTCCAGATTATTAAAGAGTTTAAATGGATTCCAACAAAAGGCATGATACCATTATCTTTTTGTCTGAGGGAAAAATTGTCTCCTTTTATAATTAAAGTTTTCTTCCCTAGCTAATTTTAAGATTATTTTGGAAGTATGAAGAATTTTATTATTGCTCTTGGTGGTTTGATCATGTGATTTCAAAAAGGTGCTGTAGTGGGTTCATTCATCTAAAAAAAATAATGGTGTCATATTTGCTTAAATTACGAAAAAGCAACTTCACTCCTTCCTCTTCTTCAGGAAGACCCACTGTTCTTACAATAGCTCTTGTTCTATCCTCTAAGCTACCTAAATTTTCCGAGATCCTAGCAATTTCAGTTGAGTTTTACAGATTTAACCTTGGGGTGAAGCTTCTTCCCATTCAGTGTTCAATGTCTGAAAATCTTGTGGAAACCACCCATACTAGCTCTAATATCTACATTTTAATGAAGAGAAGTCATTTTGCTCAGTAGGAAATATATTGCCTTTCTGAATTTTTTTTTTTAGAATTTTGTGTTTTGCAGAATTTGGAAAGACAAGGAGGGGGTCAATTCCCCATCACAGCTGTCTAGTCAATCTTTATTTTTCCTTACTTCCCTGAGTTCTTAAAATTTGCCATATTTATATTTGATGACCCAGTGAACCCTAGTAATGCATTCTTAGTCCCATTCAGCAGAGTGATCAGCCCTCTGCTACCTTGGGTGACAGTTTGTGTCACAGCCTCCAGGATCATCAATTGAATGACAGGGATAGGTGAAAACTCCAGCGAGGACAAAAATTTGTGAACGATTGCTTCTCCACCTCTCACTTTTAACACAGATGATTAACAGCATCTCTCACTGCAGGTTAATGGAAAAAATATATAGCTGGGAGAACCCCCCCAAAGAACTGATGAAAAATCTTCCCCATTTATATAGCTTTTAAAAATAATTTCGCAATACATTAAAAGTCAGTCAATCAAGCTGAGAATAACTATACTAAATGACTATTTTTGAAGTGACAGATTCCAAAGCCACAAGGGCCCATTGTGATCATCTAGTCTGACCTCCTGTCGAACACAGGCCATAGAACTTCCCCAAAATAATTCCTAGCATAGATCTTTTAGAAAAACATCCAATCTTGTTTTAAAAATTGGCAGTGATGGAGAATCCACCACTACCACTGGTAAACTGTTCCAAAAATCTGAAGGTACATAAAGTACACCTACCAAAAGTTGCTGAGCTATTCAACACCGACATTAAGCAAGGTGGAAAATCCAGACTTCAATCTAGACATGGCATAAAATTTTCAAAAGCATTTAAGTGACTTAGGAGCCCAAGTTAGTTTTTGTCTAACTCTGCATATATGTTAGGCCTTGTTCACATTGCAATATTTTAAACGATTTAATGGCAAGTGAGATGTTTTCAGTACTTATATGATTTTCATCAGCAAACAACAAAGCAGAAGTCTGTAGAGAGTAAGCTCACAAGATCTGCAATTTGCACCTGTGCATAGCTAAGGAAACTGGTAAATTTCTAGGTCAGTAGTGGTCTTCTCTAGGATAGCTTTTCACTGTTGTGTCTGAAATGAGTTTGGATTGTTCCAGTTGAGTCTGGAGTGGTCAGATGCTCCCATTACTAATGATGACAAGGAAATTACTTTTTTAAAATTGAGTTTGTGGGGTTTTATTTATTTATTTGTTTAGCTTCTTCATGATAGATTAACTTTCACTGTCTCTTATTGGATCATCATTTACACCAACTCTCTAGTTATAGAATTTTCCAGATTACATACTGCATGCATTTTGAGAAAGACCCTTTTCAGTCCTCTTTATACACAATTAGGAAACAAAAAAAGTGCAGGGACAGGATAACTTTTTTAAAATAATGAAAATCAGCATCTTTGGTAACAGCAACAAAGGTGCCAAGCATGGACAAGGTTCCTCAGTATTCACAGTCAATGTTTATCTGAATCTCTAGAGATGATCATTCCATGAAATGGTTTAGGTGAGGATTTCCAAACTTTTTAAAGCTTATGCTTCCCTTCAGAAAATGAAGCCAATTAATCCTCCACCTTCAACTCCAGCATATGTTAAATGTCTACTCACAATGTTAATTAAAATTATAAAATATTTTAAAATATGTCCTTACATTTTTATTTTAAGGAATGATACTCAATTAGAGGTTAGGAAAGGTCAGAATTTCTTTTTGGAAAATATTTTATTATTTAACACTCTGAAATAGAACACTTTCAAGTTTACAATAGCAGCAATAACTATAAAAAAAATCACTAGTAGGTAGCAACATTTAGATGGGTAACGTGTTAAGCAACCCTCTTGTGAAGCTTCAATCCAGGTTGCTGCATGTGTGCAGCAGATGGTAGAAAGGAATCGCCTCCTCACCACAGCTGGCAGGCATGCACCAAAGTGATGGATATTATTTGGTAAATTGTTTGAATCTTCATAAAATGATATCTTCTCCTTTTCTTATAAGCTTTGATCAACTGTAAAATACTGTCCTTGGCTTCTGAGTTTGCATTCACTAAAATAAATGGTGGAGTTGACACCTCAGAGCTATTATTTCAGACTCTACAAACTCAGAGACCTGGTCTACAAAACAGTTTTGTACCAGAGACATGTCTGTATTGGTTACACACTGGTCACATTTGGAAGGTTCTCTTCCCAACTGCAACAGCTGGACACTTGGACCTTTTTCCCTTTAAGTTTTGCTGGCATAGTTAGGTCAGTGAAAAAGCCACACTGCTAACAAATAAAGCTATGACACTACAACTCCTAGTGTAGAGGCAGTTATTCTGGCAAAAAAAGGGTCCTTTGGAAGTATTGCTTATTTAGTCTAGAGAACTGTCAAATAAAGATATACAGAAAAAAGAATTCTTGTTGGTGAGAATTTAACTTCCAATTTTTAAAGGATGCCTTTTTGCCTCTAACAATTTTGTTCAATAACAAATTTGTTCCACCATTTACCATGTTGACACTTTTTTGGTCCGCTTACTTTAAAAAAAATTTATTTAGGGATTACATTTAGTTTGAGCTTCTATTATGGTATTTTAAATAGTCTCCATGCAGCTTGCACACATTTCACCCTTGTGGCTATTCCTTTTAATTTCTGTTTAACTAACTTCTTCACAAGAGTTGCCTCTCTTCCCTTGTGGGTTCCAGGACAGGCTGCTCCAAGAAGCAGTCATTTACGGAATGTATACATTTTATTTCTGAATCCATTACTCAAGTGAAGTCACTGAGAATAATTGAATTCACCCATTATTACTGTGTGTGTTTTCTGCCTTTGTGAAATGTTCAGGAAGAATAGAAAGGCTACAATTACCAGCATGTTAACGGTCAGGTAGCATATTCCTACTGCTATACACTTATTGTTCAAACATGGAATTTCTATTACTAGTTTGAGTTAAGATTTTTATTTTGATTCTAGGTTCTCTTTCCCCTATAGTGCCACTCACCCACTAGCACTTCTACCCAGGACATGAGTAAGGCTACTTCTCTAAACAGCACAGAAGGTTTAATGCTTTACACTCACACTCCAACCCCCTCTATCTGCTGGAAATAGAGGCATACTCTTTAAAGTCCATAACATGAGACAAGTTATATTCTGTGTGCCAGGGAGTCTGATATATGTACTGATGATCAGTTTCTCAGGGCCCAATATCAGGTCGCTGTTTAATACTGAAGATCTGCACCAAGATCTTTTTACAGTGATTTGCTGCAATCGCTGGCTGGAAACAAAGCAAGAATGGTGTAGGATATCCACATAAGAGATGAACTAGCTCAGGAGCTAAGGTCAGATATCTTATTTTAAATAAGGTGTGCTAATCTTGTCTCTCCTGAAATAAAAAGACTGTCTTAGACAATAACTTAGATGCTGGAGTTTTGTGAGGGCTGTAATTGGCCCTTCCACTTGTTTGCTTAAAATCATGTTTCTGAAGGTTTTTAAGGGACAGCTGCTGGGCCCTGATAAATGATACCAGTGAGAGTAGACGTGTATCCCTTTCACTTGAAAGGAGGAATGATGTGGCATTTGTGAACACCATGTAGAAATGCAGAGTCCAAAACGGGAGTAACTCTACTGGAAATGCTTCTTCTTGTAGCAAAAGCTAAAGTATCTCTAGGTGACTCTATAGTCGTATCTTCACTAGATCTCTAGAAGGTCTATTTTCACATTCTAAAGTTTTGGGAAGAGAACACCGTAATGATAGATTTCTGTATTTCCATCTGAATACCAATCTCCTTATGGACTTGAGACCCAAGATCTAAAACAGACTGCATGATACAGTTTCTCTTTGTGAATCCATAGAATCTTGTGCCCTGTTCAAAATAGCCGGCTCTCCACAGAACTGGTTGCATCACTGCAGCATGTGGAAGATAGACTATTGCATTCTTCATCTTCTGATGCTATGAAGGGTCTTGATGATGTGTTGGTTTATTTCAATATACTTTTGGGAAAGGATAAACTTGTACCTGGGACAATGAGGGAGTTCTATTGAACTTCCTTCCCGGATTATCTCAAGCACCCATTTTCCAAGGTGGTTTACTCCCAGATGAGGGTTCATGCTGAAGCACCTTCCCCAGAGGGACAGGGAAATCTGTCCAGACTTGGAATGAAAACAAACACACAAACACACATTTTGGGCTTGGATGGCTTGCCAGAGAATCCCAGCAAGAGGATACCATTGCTGTCTTTCCTGAATGTGTAGTCTCTAGGCTAGAACCTGGAGAAGCCATGGCTTCAAATGAAACACCTGCTGAGATAAGGTAGTTTGAAGAGTCTCTCACTGAAAGGAAGGAGGAAAGTCTCATCTTGTCTAAATCCTTAAGCTTCAGCAACTGCTCTATGTCTATGCTCTCCAAAGAGCTTACCCTTCCAAATTTTTAGTTACCAGTTTAGCCTGCAATTCCAATTTCTTCTAGTGACACCATAGTTGCCTGAAGGACACACCTTTGTAGTTTTGAAAGTACAGCAAATCAAAGATGAAGCTTCAGTCCTGAAAAAGCTGCAAGGGAACTAAGTTTATAGTCAATTTTACATAGGATTTTTAGGGCATAATTCCAATGACCTCCTAGTTGAGCACATACCTTCACAATGGGAAAATGAAGCCAAAACTTTCAAAGCTGAGGTTGCTGTATCCAAGTTTACCTTAAGTGATGATCTTATTCTCCTGTCTGTAGGTCTGGCTAGAATGGATCCTGAGCTGGCAAGACTATGTCCTTTACTAAGGAGATTACAGCAGGCTTAACTTTAAGTAGAGTAAGGAAGACCATTTAGTCCCTGGGTACAAAAAGATCTTGATAAAAAATTCTCACTGCACCTTAGTTACACCCACATAAATCATGTAAGGAACAATTACCAAGTTTTGTTGTTTCACCTTCTAAAAACATAAGTACCTCCTATAAAGTTAGGCCCACATTTGTACTTGGTTCTGAGAGGCTTAACTGAGAGTCTGAGCTATCTCAAAGTCCCAGTATTAGAGATTTCTCCTACTCTTTAGATAGGTTTGCCAACTTTCTAATAGCACAAAAACGCCTGCCCTGCCCCTTCCCAGAGGCCCCGCCCACCCCCACCCTCGCTCACTCCATCCCACCTCCCTCTGTCGCTTGCTCTCCCCCACTCACTTTCACCAGGCTGGGGCACCACTGACTGGACTTTTAACGGACCGGTTGGCAGTGCTGACTGGAGTTGCCAGGGTCCATTTTCGACCAGGAGTTCCGGTCGAAAACCAGACACCGGACAATTCTATCTTTAGAGGATCTAGAGGGGAGACTTTTTTCATAAGAGTGTTTAAAACTTTGTACTATCCCTTAAAAGCCAATTATGAGCAATATCTTTCATCAGTCCATGCGCTGAGCCCCTGAGAGAGGGCTTGTGAGGGGGAAAATGCAGTACAAGGGAGACTGAAAAGACAGTCTGAAGGCATGTAACTTGCATGTTTCCTAAGGAAGATAGTAGCCACTTTGTGACCCCCTATGGAATCCTCAGAGGTTATACGGGAAGAGGAAGGTTCATCTCTAAATCACTATCCTAAACTCCCTGCCGCTGAGTGGGGACAGATCACACACAATGAGTGAGCCAGAGCTACTGGAGATAAATGACTCATTGGTATCAGAGAGGTCACTGGACCTAGCACCTTCCATAGCAGCTGAGGCCTCGCAGGTAAAAGATCAGTGCGAAGAGGAGATGTTTGCAGTCTTCTCAGCCATCTCCACATGGACCTTGCTTACGTGCTGGCTGGGAGCAGGAATTTCTTCCTCCTTCTTGCTATGCAGGTGACCTTTCCTCCCCAGCAGATTTAGAAGGTTTTCTGATGTACGCTACAACAAGTGGGAATAGCAGTCCCATGCCTAAGATGAGGCAGGGGTCTTGAAAAAAATTAATCCTAGTTCCATGCTACTGATTCTGGCCTAGTCTCAATGAAAGGAGCTTCCATGAGACCTACTCAGCAGTCTCAGCATGGACACTACCAACATGTGGCCAGGAGCTGGAGTTGCTGCAGCCGGCTGTCTCTGCCATTTCTTTCATTTGAAGGTTCAGTTCTCTAAATCCTTCTCAAAAAGCCATTAAAAAAAAAAAAAAAAAAAAAAGAAGTGTAGTTGTTTTGAGGAGAAAAAAAACTCAAAGCCAATGAAGAAACTTGAGATTATTAGTTTAAAAACAAAAACAAAAAAAACCTGTGAAAGCTCTGTACAGGCTGTCATGTGTGCTGCCTGGAGGCAGAGATCTCTGGAAAGTTGTTCCTGCGGGGCAGTCCTAAGCCCAGACTCAGAGCAAAGATCTGGTCTGCCTCCAGCTGCCATGGAGGACTTCCCACTATGAAGACTGTCTGACATGGAGAGGACTGAGAACACAGAAATCTCTGTATATGCCCCAAACCATGTGAGAGAGGAGAAGGAGGACATCCGTCTTTTGTTACTCCAACATTCTGCTGCACACTAACTTTTTCTAGTTGATTAAATGAATTCAAATACTGAAAAGTGCCAGACTGACAGGCCTTGGATCTGAAGCCTTGGCTACATAACAGGGACAGGATGGGGAAGGCATCACCACCAAAGTGTATGTTAACAATGTAGGTTAGCTGACCTAAGTTAGTCACCTAAACGAGTGTGAGAGTTGTAGACAAGGGTAGCTCTTTGTGGCCAGAATGTGATCTCCAGTTTTAGCTATTTAATACGGTGTGAGGGAGCAAAGAAGTTGCCATCTGGCACAGTGGGGGTTAAAGAAAACCATTGAGTTCAGCTAGGCCCCCTCCATCCTGCTATACCTGCAGCCAATGCCAGGCCTGGAAAGGGAAGAAAAAGAAGGGAGCCTGGCTCAGTTGGTCTGACTGGCAAGGAGGCAGAAGCTCTCTGTCTGCCTGCCCAAAGGGATGGATCAACAAACTGCCAGCCAGCACGGCCACTTGAGGCAAGTAAAGCTTCCTCTGCCAAGGGGAGTCTGCAAATAAGCCCCAACTGCAGGGCAACTGGACTAGCAGGGCCATGCACCAAACGAAAGAGACTTGTAGGAAATAGCCCTGGGAAACTGGTCTTGACCCCCCGCCAGGAGGGAGACCTATCTTCCCTGTTTAGGGGTTGAACTACACAGGACCTTGGGCTGGGATCCAGTGGAGAGGGAGGACCTGGGTCCCCATACTTCCCCCTCTGGCCTTGCAGACTACAAGATCAGTGACTGAGCCTCTAGGCCATGGAAAACCCTGTCACATACAGTTTTCCATAAAAACAACGGCCTAATTTTATATCTTTACTCAAAGCCCTATCAGTTGCAGTTTATGCCACCACGAGCTGCTGTGATGGTTTTCATATACAGTACACTCTCCTCTCACACCCCTCACTTCAAGGAACCAAGCTTATTTGCAAGCACAAGTAAACTAACCAAAACATAACATACATGAAAGCGTCACTAGTGAACACCATGAGAGTTTTGTCTTGGTCATGAAAGGAGGGGTTTCTGGGATGGAGATAAGGAGTAGTAGTCTGCTTGCTACAGGGGAATTTGTGAAGAGTAGCTAAGGTAAACTGAGGTTCTAACTTAAGTTAGAGATAGTGGCACTGGTGGGCTTCCATTATGGCAGCCAACAGTGATGTCTGATCATCCATCTGTTGCTTTGTCCATCTCCTCTCCTTCTCCACAATCAGCATTCAAAAGTCTTGCTCCATGAAAGAAGTCATTCTCCCTCCTCACTCATCAGTTGATGAAGATTGTTCTGACCACTTCCTCTTAGCGGTTTGTCCTTCAAATCATTAGGAGCAACAGTTTCCTGGAAATAGGGCAGATGCTGCTCACTGAAAGCTGATCTGAAGTGGACTAAGCAACCTATTACCTCTGCAAGGTCCAATGCTGTTTGGCTTTTGGCTGCTCTCACTTTTTCACCTACACTTTCAGGCCTCCAACTGGTAGTTTTCCTGGCTGATCCATCCCTTCGTCTATTTCTTTTTGGCTTTCTGCTTTCTCTTAACCTGTTTGAGATGCTTGTTCGTCTAGTTTGATCATCCTACATGATTATGCACTATTATTTCCACATCACTCCTCTCTGATTCAGTGTGAATAGCTCTCATTCACTGAGGCACCAGAGTGACATTTAACTTAATAGATCAGAAACGAAGGCGACAGCTATACATAATTGCTAGACCATTGTAAACATACACGTATAACTTGCTCCTTTATATGTGTATGTGCCACCTTAATTTTGCAATTCCTTACTTTTCAGTGTTTAAGTATTTTTTCCTCAAACATTTTTCTGCATGGAATTTCCAAAGATTTTACTTCTTAAAAAAACCATTCCTTTATGAGTTTTTCCAGGCAGTATCTGAAGACCATACAAATGTGTACCTAGTTGCGTAGTGAAGAGGCAAAGGAAATATGTGTAAGAGTGTAGTAACCAGTATGCAGTTAGGCAGAGACAAAGCTCCATAGGAGCTTACTTATTGACTACAAATGTTTATTACAGCACTCTTCTGCTTACTATTTTTTCCAACATACTGCAAAACTATGAGGTAGAGCTCTACTTCATTCACTGTGCAACACTGCCCCTATAAAGTGGATTCATTCATGTATGTGTAGTGTGGTTCCCTCTCTGTTAGTACATTGGGAAACAGTTCAAAATATTACGTGCACTACAAATTTCAGGCCAGTTTCCCCTACAACACTGAAAGACATCTCTACCAAAATTTCTCCCATTGCCTTTAGTGCTCACTCTTAAATTTACAAGTGTTTAGATTAAAATAAATAAATAAATAAAATCCCTTTGAGGCAGAGAAGAGTGCTGGAAAATTTCAACTCAAAGTGAAAGTTTCACAAAATTACGAGGAAAAGTAACTGCTATCTCCAATGAGTGGCTCTTCAACATATGTTGTCAATATATATTCTGTTATTGGTGTGCATTGCCTGAGCCCTGACTGTCCTTGTGCTTCCAACCAAAGGCATAAAAGGCAGGGCAATCCCACCTGTGTCTCACTTTTTTGCAAATACAGAATCCAGGTGTCACACTACATAATACGGGGGTGGGAAGGCAGGTCATGGACTACATATAGACATCACATTTCAAAGAAATACATTTACTGTAAGGTATGTAACAGTTTCCTATTCTTTGAGTTCTTGTCCACATACATTTTTCTACTATTGGTAATTCACCTATATTACAAGAGGTGAGTGCAATAAGTCTAACCAATGATTGTAGGACAGCCCTACCAAAATTAGCATCATATCTTGATACTTAAACTATGGAGTAATGCTGGGCAAGTGTGTGCTCTGAATTCTTGGTAGCTGCCATACATATTTCTAGTACTGGAACATTTCTCAAAGAAGTTGCTTGTGCTCTTATGGAATGAGCTGTCACTCATTGGTGGGTCTATGTTGGCACATTCATAGCAGAGGCTGATACAAGTAGAAAGCCCATTAGAAAGTCTGTTGAAATGGCTTGACTTTTCACCATTCCCATAATCTATGAACGATCTGGGGAACGCTCTAAGGCTGCATCTATACTACACACCACTGGTGGCAGTCTGTAGCGTGTGTGTTGCTACACTCCACAGTGAAATGTTCCTCTCAGCTGCCTCCCCCATGCCAGAACCTTTTCCTGTGGCAGAAAAAGGCTCCAGAAGTGGGCAGGCAGAGGAACACTACACTGCTCAAAACAGCAGTGTCAACAGGGGAGTCAGGTAGGTACATACCCACACCCTTCAGGCACGTCTCTACTCGGTTAAGCCATGTCTCACTGACTAGACTGTAATTTATACCCATGGTAGGTGGACTGTGCATGTACATACACTACACGCTGCCAAAAGAAGGGTGCACTGTAGAAGCACCCTAGGAGTTTTAGTGCTATCAATGTAGAAAGAGAGCACCGTAAGAATATCTAAAGCATAACCTCACTTTTTTTTTTTTTAAATGTGGTTTTGGGAAAAATACAATTAGGTGCAAAAATTGCTTAGGTGGAAGTGACATTAGCTTCAGCATACATTTAGGGTGAGGTCTCACTTGTCTTTCACCCAGTCTTTATGAAAAATCGTAATTAGGGGGTCTCCCATTAATGCTCGTATCTCCCCTACCTGAGAGTCTATACTGATGGAAAGATGAAACAGGAAATGTTTAAATAATGGCTTGAAAGGTGGGCCAAGTAACCCTGCCAGTACAAGATTTAGAATTTAGATCTTAGTAAGGAGGAGGTTGTCTGACTAGGAGATATACCGTCACAAGGCCTTTTACAAACCAAGCCACTGTAGGGTGTGAAAAAGTGGAAAACTCCTGAACTGAAGGGTGAAAAACAAAACTGAATAATAAGGTCAGACAGTCAGGGTGCTCACTGAGAGTACGGAATTCTTTAATGATAAAAAGGTGCATCTAGATGACTGGTACCTGAGCTAGAGACTGAAATAACTGGTTTTGAACAAAGACAGTGCGTCATTTCCATTTGGCAAAGTACACCTCGTAGAGTTCTTTCTATTGTGGATGAATATTGTGTGTCTCAGCTGAACAGGTTGTCTCAACTATTGTTAGCCAGCCAACATCCCTGCTGTGAGATGTAAGAAGTGTGGATCCAGATGGAGGACTTGACAGTCTGAGATTACACTTGACTGGAGAGGCAATTTTTTTTCAAGCTGGATTTTTTAGGTCCAAGAATCATAACTACCTCAGCCACACTGGAACTACTATGAACATTCTGCCTGAACTGTCTGAGAACCATCATGATTAATGGAAGTGGAAAGTAAGTGTACATCAGATCCAGAGACCATATATATGGGGGTAGGAATCCCCAACTGCATCCTCCTCCAGACTGGTCTGGACAGTTCTTAGGTCACTGTGATGTGCATCGCTCGGAGGGTCTGTTTCACACCCTTGTCTGATGCAAGTTAGATTGACTTAAGCAATAGTGTAGACCTGCCCTCGGAAAGCAAATGAAAAGGCAATACCTGAGGGTGGAGGGGCTGTATCTCTAAAGGCTGAGGGGAGGATTTGGTTTGTTGTGGAACTTTGTGAATAAAACTAGACCCCCAAGAAGGGCCGTTACTGGACTGGTGAAAGTCTGTTTTGAACTTATTGAAGCATCAAGAGGGGAAACTGAGGCAGGGCACCACAGAGCCACTTCTGACCTCAAGGGGATGCACAGGAGGTAGCTGACCCTGTTACAAGGACGTTGAAAAATTGGAGAGGGCAAAGAAAAGAGCCACAAAAATGATTTGAGGGCTAGAGAAATGTCTTACAGTGAAAAAGTTAGATGTCAGTCTGTTTAGCCTATCCAAAAGAAGGCTAAGACACACCTTGATTATGATGTATAAGTATCTTCACATGGAAGAAATACTGGATTCTGAGGGGCTATTTAATCTAGGAAAGGAAAGCAGAACAAGAAGCAATGGCTGGAAGCTTAAGACAGAAATTCAAATTAGAAATTAGGCGCAGATTTTTAATAATGAAGATTATGAACAATTGAAACAGACTATCAAGGGAAATGCTGTCTTCAACTCAAGAGTGGATACCATTGTAGAAGCTATTTTAGTCAAAACAAAAGTTGTTAATGAGTTTAATAGAGGGGTAACTGGATGAAATTCTTTGGGGATATACAGGTCAGCCTAGATGATCTACTAATCCCCTCAGACTTGAAAATCCCTGAATCCTGCAACTGGCTCTTCTGTGCCCATAGTTTTAATCAAAGTTTCCCCCTCCACATGGATGTTTTGTGGAAGCAGTTGGTTGTGTAAGGATTAGAGAACATGAAAAATCTCCTTATGGAAGGCAGACAGGACCAAATTATGCAGAAATTCATGAAGAAACTTCCCTTCTGTGCAAAACAGGTCTTATACAAATGCTTAAACATAGGTGTCACCAGTGGTCAGCATTAACGGTAGCAACAATTGTTCAATTAATTACTTTTATTACAATGGATACTAACTTTACTTATTTTATATCAGCGTCAAAGGGAACAGGTGCAATGGATTAAATCAACTGAATACACATTTTATAATGGTGAGCCATGCATTTCACTCATTACACTTGCAGTTAAGTCTGATCACAGAAAGATTAAAAATTTGACCCACTACTATCTATTTCCATCAGATATTTTTGTGCATGATAGCAAATACATTGGAAGAAAACAAGACAAATTTTGACAGATGCATCTCACAGTAGTAATTCATGTTTTTTCAGATATCATTTGCTGACTATTCAGACAGAAAGGAAATATGCCAACTCCCAGAAAAATCCTTTATCTGCCCTCTCTGTAGAACTTGTAGCTTAGACATAGCATTAATATTAGGGCTGTCAAGTGATTAAAAAAAGTAATTGTGATTAATCACACTGTTAAACAATAATAGAATACCATTTATTTAAATATTTTTGGATGTTTTCTACATTTACAAATATATTGATTGCAATTACAACACAGAATACAAAGTGTATGGTGCTCACTTTATATTTGTTTTTGATTACTTTTTTTGTTTTTTACAGTGCAAATAGTTGGATTTTTCAATTCACCCAATACAAATACTGTAGTGCAATCTCTATCATGAAAGTTGAACTTACAAATGTAGAATTTTGTACAAAAAAAACTGCACGCAAAAACACCACAATGTAAAACTTCAGAGCCTAGACATCCACTCAATCCTACTTCTTATTCAGCCAATCGCTCAGACAAACAAGTTTGTTTACATTTGCAGGAGATAACACTGCCCGCTTCTTGTTTACAATGTCACCAGAAAGTGAGAACAGGCATTCTCATGGCACTGTTGTAGCTGTATGCCTGTTCTCACTTTCTGGTGACATTGTAAATAAGAAGAAGGCAGAATTATCTCCAGTAAATGTAAACAAACTTGTTTGTTTTAGCAATTGGCTGAATGAGAAGTAGAATTGAGTGGATGTGTAGGCTCTAAAGTTTTACATTGTCGTGAAAGTGCAACTTACAAATGTAACAAGGAGTCTGGTGGCACCTTAAAGACTAACAGATTTATTTGGGCATAAGCTTTCGTGAGTAAAAAC
>NC_048298.1:142719725-142915129 GCF_013100865.1 Trachemys scripta elegans | reverse complement strand
TGTTTATCTTTGTTTGCTGTACTTTGAACCTGAGACTAGAGGGGAGTCCTCTGAGCTCTTTAAGTTTGATTACCCTGTAAGGTTAATTTCCATACTGATTTTACAGAGATGATTTTTACTTTTTTTCTTTAATTAAAAGCCTTCTTTTTAAGAACCTGATTGATTTTTTCTTGTTTTAAGATCCAAGAGGTTTGGATCTTGATTCACCAGGAGTTGGTGGGAGGAAGGAGGGGGAATGGTTAATTTCTCCTTGTTTTAAGATCCAAGGGGTTTGGATCTGTATTCACCAGGGAATTGGTGAAGGTTTTTCAAGACTTCCGAGGGAGGGAATCCATTGAAATAGTGGCAGCGGAACCAGAGCTAAGCTGGTAGTTAAGCTTAGAAGTTTTCATGCAGGACCCTACATTTGTACCCTAAAGTTCAAAGTGGGGATACAGCCTTGACAACCTGTTCTTTCACCATTGAGGACTGCTCACCTCCTCCCCATATTGTTTTGCCCAGTGTAGCAGTCTGGGAGCTGACCTTGTCTGTGAAGACCGAGGAAGGGAAAAAAAAAAAAAAAAGCATTGAGTACTTCAGCTTTTTCCACATCATCTGTCTCTAGGTTGCCTCTCCCATTCAGTAAGGGTCCCACACTTTCCCTGACCTTCTTGTTGCTAACATAGCTGTAGAAACCCTTCTTGTTACCCTTCACATCTCTTGCTATCTGCAACTCCAGTTGTGCCTTGGCCTTCCTGATTACACCCCTGCATGCTCGAGCAATATTTTTATACTCCTCCCTAGTCATCTGTCCAAGTTTCTACTTCCTGTAAGCTTGCTTTTTGTGCTTATGCTCACCAAAGATTTCTTTGTTGAACCAAGCTGGTTGCCTGCCATATTTGCTATTCTTTCTGTACATTGGGATGGTTTGTTCTTGCACCCTCAATAAGGTTTCTTTAAAATACAGCCAGCTTTCCTGGACTCTTTTACCCCTCATATTAGCCTCCCATGGGATCCTGGCCATCACTTCCCTGAGGGAGTCAAAGTCTGCTTTTCTGAAGTCCAGGGTCCATATTCTGCTGCTCTCCTTCCTTCCTTTTGTCAGGATCCTGAACTCGACCATCTCATGGTCACCGCTGCCCAGGCTGACACACACTTCTACTTCCCCTACCAATTCTTCCCTGTTTGTGAGCAGCAGGTCAAGAGGAGCATGGCCCGTAGTTGGTTCCTCCAGCACTTGCACCAGGAAGTTATCCCCAACACTCTCCAAAAAACATCCTGGATTGTCTGTGCACTGCTGTATTGCTCTCCCAGCAGATTTCAGGGTGATTGAAGTCCCCCATGAGAACCAGGGCCTATGATCTGGAAACATCTGTTTGTTGTCCGAAGAAAGTCTTGTCTACCTCATCGTCTGGTGGTCTATAGCAGATGTGCACCACGACATCATCCTTGTTGCACTTGCCTCTAAACTTAATCCAAAGACTCTCAACAGCCTTTTCTCCAGTTTCATACTGGAGCTCTGAGCAATCATACCACTCTCTTACATACAGTGCAACTCCTCCACCTTTTCTCCCCCGCCTGTCCTTCCTGAACAGTGTATACACATCCATGACAGTGGGCTCCAGTCGTGTGAGTTACGCCACCAAGTCTCTGTTATTCCAATCACATCATAGTTCCTTGACTGTGCCAGATTTCCAGTTCTTCCTGCTTGTTTCCCAGGCTTCTTGCATTTGTGTACAGGCACCCAAGATAACTAGCTGACTGCCCTACTTTCTCAGTATGAATCAGGAGGCCTCCCCTGTTGCACCCTCCTCCTTGTGTTTCCTGCTGGTATCCCACTTCCCTCGGGGCTTAGGCCTCAATCCCTCAGCGAACCTAGTTTAAAGCCTAAAGTTTATAGGTACGAAGTTGTGATGACATGAAACATTGGGAATCATTTTGCATTTTTCCATAAACTTGGTCAAACTCAGAATAGGCATTTCAGTTATGGAATTTTAGAATTCAAAGGGAAAGAAGGTGGAGATATTCTAGCCACAGATACAGAGTTATTCAAATTCCATAAAAGAGTACCGAGTCACAATGCTACTATGAGACTTGTATAGCAACAACACTAAAGATACTAGCTGGTTCAGCTAACTGTAGTATATAGGATAAGGTAATATTCCTTTATGTGAATGTTTGTGTGAACACTCATAAGGTTCACTGTTTTCTATCTCTTAGAAGCCATCAGAAACCACTCAGAACAGCAGTATGCATTAAGCTAGACTTTGTATGTTTCCATACAAATTAATAGATATGATTATTTGGTACTCAACTGTGCCCACGTACCATCTCCATATTATTTTTCTTGCATAACAAACAAAAGACACTAGATTAATCAGAAAAGTTTTTAGTTGCTACAAATAAATGTTAACAAATTTAGACATTTTTCCTATTCTTAATTTATCTAATAAATCTAAATTCTTACAGATTACATTTGCAGATATAATTTCTGTAAAAGTATTACAGCTAAATTTGCAATGAACTGGTGAATATTGCTTTTTTCTGATTTTTACATGCATACTGCATATTTACAAACAAAGAAAAATAAAATAAAAATTTGGTAAATATATTTGTCAAATCAGAAATCAAGGTTCATCTCTGGGAGTGACATAGCCTTATCTCTTCATAATGGAACAGCAGTTGCAGGAATATGTCACTTAGGATGACCCAGTAATTTTGTCATATAGCCAATCAAAAGCCAGCTCGTTATTCAACCTCGATCATAGAAGCGGGATGGAGGCATGACAAGTGGCAGCATATTGCTCACAAACAAGGTTTCAGTTTGGGAAGTGGCATATCCCTCTCCTTCAGAACACTAAGTCGCAGGGATGTCAGTCTCTCTTGGGCTGTTGTTAGGTACAGCTAGTCAAACCCCAACTCCTTAATTGTATATTAAATGATCGGATAAGTAATTGGTAATGTAACTGTTAATCACGTTCACTCACATTAACTTGATGAACATTCTAAAAATGTAGTTGATATATTTTTAAATAATTCTGGTCTTTGAATAAGAAACTGTGAACCACAAATAAAGAGCTAGTCCCATGATTAAGGAACCAGCTTCAGCTTCACCTAGTATGGATGCAGCTATAGCAGTATAAAGCTATTTATAGTGTTATAGCTTATTCCAATAGGAAAAGCAGAATAAGCTATACTGATATAATGGTATATGTGTTCCTCATAAGTACATCCACACAGGGGCTGTACCCAAGTAACTATTTTGATTAAAAGCTCCACACCAGGGATAGTCAATTTTTTTTGTCAAGGTCCAAATTGCTTGGTCAACATATAGTAAAGGTCCAGACTCCAAAGAAAAATAATAATAAAAACAACAATGATAATCATAAGTAAATAAAAAGATGTTAGGGCCCATTACAAAGCTTCTGGAAGTCCAGATGTGGCCCATGGTCCGTCTACTGCCTACCCCCTCCTGCCCCACACCCATGGCCAAAACAGCTATAAGCTGTACACACAACTACTGCTCTCCTGGGTCTGTCCCAACAGGGAATCCCAGCTCAAGATTGAGGCCTGTGGACTCACCAAGCGAAGGAGCCTTTGAACGGAGCTGACCTGTACTAGGGCTACAGCAGGCGCCCTTCCCTTGGGCGGGTTTACCCGGCGGCACAGACAGACAAAGACGGGGGCGCGCACGGGGGTTTCACAGCCCGGGGCAGCTCCGGGGGTCCCGGCGGGGGGCCGGCGCCCCAGGCAAAGCCGGACGCTTCCCGCTCCTGCCGCTCCAGGGAGTCGCTTGGCTCCCCTCCATCGGCACCCGCCCCCCCCGCCAGGGAGCTGGCACCTCCCCCAGCGCCCTCAGCCACCGGCCCGCACAGCCCCGCGCCGTTAACGGCTGCGGGACGGGACGAGGCTGCACCGGCCCCTGCCCAGCAGCCCCCGCCCCCAGGTTTCGGCTCCGCCCGGAGGCAGCGAGCGGCACTCACCGGCGGGCAGGGCAGACTCGGCAGCCCCACCGCGGGGACCATCCTCCGGACGGGCGCCCCGCGTCCCCCACAGGCTCCACTCCGATCCCCTCAGCGCCCCTCACTCGCACCCTAACCTACTGGACGCACACGCGGCCCACAGCAGCCAATCAACTGCCACACGCTGTGTTGCCTGCACCAATCAGTGAGCCAGCCGCGGGGGAGACCTGCGTCGTACCCATCGCTGCCCCGAACTGACCAATCAGACACAGAGAGGCTGCAGAAGTGTAAAAGCGGCCAACAATTTAGGTTGCACAAAACAGGAACTGCTGGTGATTGGCAACCCGCGGAGCAAGTGAGCAGTAGGAACGAATATTCCTTAAAGGCGACGCTGGGCAGCGCGCGCGCAGAGGCTGACAGGGAGTCGCTAAATGGGTTTGGGTCCTTGTCGAGTCGGGCGGCGCTTGCGGCCCTCAGCAGCGCCCAACACTGCGGGGACTGTCCGATGCTGGAGGTCGGCCCCGCCCCAATGCTCCTATCCCCTCCCTCGCCGAGGGCGGGGAGGGCAGAGCAGAGCCTCGGCCCCCTGCTGTGTGTAGGGCGGGGAGGGGGGGGGGAGACGGCCCCCTGACCCAGCGCTGATTGGCTGTTCTTCCTGGGGAGGCGGGCAGCTGGGGCAGGCAGCCAATGGGAGGGTTCCCCCCATGCCAGGGTTCAGATTCCCTAGAGCTCGTGTTGTCAACCGGGGTGGGGGTACCGCTGCGGGTACACAGAGGTCTTCCAGGGGCTACATCCACTCATCCAGAGATTTGCCTAGTTTTACAACAGGCTACATAAAAAGCACTAGTGAAATCAGGGCAAAACTAAAATTTCATGCAGTGATTTGTTTATATACTATACCCTGAAGTGTAAGTACAATTCTTCTATTCTAAATGATTTATAATTATATGGGGAAAATGAGCCCTTTTTCGGTAACAGCGCACTATGACGCTTTTGTATTTTGACGTCTGATTTTGTAAGCAAGTAGTCTTTAAGTGAGGTGAAACTTGGGGTATGCAAGACAAATCAGACTCCTGAAAGGGGTACAAGTAGTCAGGAAAGGTTGAAAGCCATTGCCCTTGAGGGCTAGAGCTTTGTATCCTCAGGCTGGCTCTGACTCCAAGCAGAGCCCTGGCCCCTGGGAACCTAGTGCCAGAGCTGATGACCGTAAGATGGGCCACTGCCATTCTTTTGCTCAATCCCCTGTAGGGGGATTCGATACACCCAAAGGCTCCTATGAAATTCCTGCATTGGGCTTCCCCCTGGGAGGGGGAGACCGGGTTGTCTGCTGGACTCCTTGGATTTGGTTTGCCCAAGGAGAGGCTCACATGCCTCTAGGCATCACACTGACTCAGACAAAACTATATTGGTTTACACTCAGCTCCCCTTTTGAAGGTTATCTTTGCCATTATTAAGGAGTGGAGAGTAAGGGGTTTTGTAAGGTGCAATGGGGGCTTTCTCATCTATTCCTGTGGATTTAACAAGGTCTGCAAGGTGTGAGAATCCCAGCTACATATCAGAGGCTTACTCATTTTCTCATAAGCCTAAGAGACACCTCTCCCTCCCGCCCCCCCCCCCCCAGCTCAAAATTTTTAGGTTCACCCCTCCCTTAGCCACAGTAGGGTAATTAATAATGTCCCCATGAGCCTTAATGAGTTTGTTAATCCCTGATGAGTCTATTTTGGCTCTCTGCAGACAGCTAACCCTATTTAGCTTGTTTGGGATTGGGAATTTACTAGACCTGTGTAGGTAGCCAGAGGATTGGCGTGGGAGGGGAGATAGAAGAAATGACTTATATTCCTTCCTTCCTGTCGGCCTTCTGAGATCTGCAGGAGGGAAACTCACCCCTCTTAGGACCACCATTCCCAACCCTCAGGGGGCTTGTCAGAGGTCTAATATATGTGGTCCCTCATGAGGTGCACAGCTGTGCTGCAATTTCCCCATGGAAGACTGTCTTCTGCAGGTTGCTAGGCTGACTTGGACATTCAGTCAAATCACATCTCTTCTTCTAGAGTATACAAAGGTTCAAAACAACAAAACAGTCCTTCCCTTTCAGTCACAGAAATTTTCAGTCACTCTACCACTAGCTGTGGAGATTTCCCAAAATCCTTCACTTCTTGATTTTTCCACCATTGCCTCCAGGTAGGGCTATAGGGGAGCCTGGGCCATCCCTCGACTCCAGGAGCCTTATAGCCCTATGTCATAAACCAGCTATGTGCCCCACTTCCTACATCTGCCTGTTTCTAACTTTGTTTACACCTACGGTGGTTCCCAAACTTTTTCATGCCACCACTCCCTTTGGGCTCACCTCTCTTAATGTGGCCCCATGGGGTCTGAAGGGTGGTGGTGGGGTTTGAAAATTAAAAATGTGAAAAACTGTTTGTAGAGCACCCCCTACTCCAAACATGGTAATAGTAGGATCCTACATTTATATTAAAAGTTATAAATAGGTTTGCCACCTCAGAGGCACAGAAGAAAACAGTCACTGGCCATGCTCCACCCCAAGCCTAACCCTTCTTATCCCCTCTCAGGTGCCCCCCTCATCAGCAGCCTGACCCCCCTGGCCTCTATATCCACCCCTTCCCAAGGAGCTGCAGCCTACAGGGGAGCTGAGCTGCATCCCCCTCCCCAATCCCTGCTCCTTACCCCTCCCTGCTGGTGAGCAGTCACCAGTGCTCAGAGGACAAGAATCCTCAGCTGGCACATTGAGGTCCCAGCCCACCAGAGTGGGACCTGGATGCTATGCCAGCATCGTCCCCAGGGCCCATGTGAACTGTGTGCCAATAGGAATTGCATGGCTGCCAGTGCCTTTTTTTTTTGTTTTAATTTTTTCTTCTTCTTTACAAATGCTTTCTTGCATTTTCTTTTTTTTCCCCATGCCTCACAATTGTCCGGTACACTTTTGCTGCCCCCCCGGGGTCACGTCCCACAGTTTGGGAAATGCTTGTTTAGGGTCTTCCCTACCAGCCTATCCCCAGCAGACCACTTCCTGGGTTCTGTGCCTGGTTCACTCTCCATGAGGACCCACCACTCTCAGACACTAGAAAGCTCTCATTGCTATTTCTTGGTCTTCCATCCTGGAGAGATACACACAAGGTCACACCTCATTTCTGCACTCCCCTACTGAGAGAAAGGCAGTCTCTTACATAGTCTTGCCCCAGCAGGCCCTGCTTCTAGCTTGCAGTCAAGTATCAGAGGGGTAGCCGTGTTAGTCTGTATCCACAAAAACAACAAGGAGTCCAGTGGCACCTTAAAGACTAACAGATTTATTTGGGCATAAGCTTTCATGAGTAAAAAACCCACTACTTCAGATGCATGGAGTGAAAATTACAGATACAGGTATAAATATATATTGGCACATGAAGAGAAGGGAATTACAAGTAGAGAACCAATATTGAAGGCCAATTCAGTCAGGGTGGATGTGGTCCACCCCCAATAATTGATGAGGAGGTGTCAATACCAAGAGAGGGAAAATTGCTTTTGTAGTGAGCCAGCCACTCCCAGTCCCTATTCAAGCCCAAATTCATGGTGTTAAGTTTGCAAACGAATTGTAGCTCTGCAGTTTCTCTTTTAAGTCTGTTTTTGAAGTATGGCTAAAAGGAGGGTCGGTTAAGTGTGGGCTGGAGGAAGCATTCAGGGCTCACCCGGTAATCTGACAGAGGTTAGACGGATGGAGAGAGCAGAGTTTGAACAATGGGGGTTCACTACAGCTTGGCTAGGCTCTGATCTAACCAGAACGGGCTATGCTTTATTCTTCATGCCTCTATGTTAGGGTGACCAGACGGCAGGACTCGGCTTTTTTTTTTGCTCTGCCAGCGCGCCCCCCCCCCCCCCCCCCCATGTGTCCTGATATTTTCTTCCCCTCATCTGGTCACCCTACTCTATGTTGACCTAGGGACTATTGTGTTCCAGATGCCTAATAAACCCTACTGTTTTGACAATGCTGAGTGAGTGTCACTGCAAATGCTTGGAGACGTGCATTGATCCCTAAAAGTGTACAAATCTCCATCAGAGGTCTGTCTCAGCTAGACTCGCTGAACAGAGCTCACAGTGTGAAGCAGATGTGCTGCAGGCCAGAGGTTCTGCCTAAGGAAGCAGTAAAGTCACATGGCTTATCCTGGAGGAAGAGTGAGACCTTTAGAGAGTCTGGCACACTGTAGAAGTTCCTTCAGAGACCATTCCAAAGCTGGGGCATAGCACTGATCCTGTGAATCCCTGACACTACCTCCCCTTCCATTTGCAATTTGACAATATCCATGTGGCAATCTTAGCAAATTCTCTAACTGCACAGTTAGGAGAGGTAGCTCAGTATGTCCAGTCTGATCACTATAGACCACCTACAACTGCACACTTATTCTGAGAAGCTGTGTAGTTGAGTGCATTTGGATCTGCCATATGAAAGACCTGGCTTCTATTGTCAGGTCTCCTTGAAGTGATGTTGAGCAGCTTCACACTTGTAAAATGGGGTGGGAGCTAACACTCAAGTGTCCTGTAGGATTGGGGTATAAGTAGAGCCCTGCAAATCTGTGGACCAATTTTGCGGATCACATGCAGATACAAATTTTTTATCTGCACAGGGCTGTAAACATAAGATCTCAAAGGTGGGGAAGCAGAGGCTGCTCCCCACCTTCCAAATCCTATATTCCCCATACGTACTTAGCAGAAGCAGCTGCCTCCCTCTCCAACTGACCTTATACCACAATAATGAAATTCAGAGAGGTTTCCTAAATAGCTTGGCTACTTAAACTGTTGTGAGAGGAGCACAGGGGATTTTGCTGCCTGTCTTGATCTATCACTTCCCCTATCTCAGTATGCAATGGAGAGGGAATATAGGCTGCTTCCCTGCCTTCCAGATCCTATATTCCCTCTTCCCTCATATACAGAGAAAAGGGGAGGTGATGGATCAAGAAACAGTTGCCTGCAGCCCATAAGGCTGCTTCCCCACCATCCAGATCCTCATAGGCTATGAGCTGCAGCCAGCTGCTTCCCCGCCTTTGAGATCCTACATACCAGGGGTGGTCAAACTTACTGACCGTGTACAATAATCTTCAGAAGTTCAAGAGCTGGGCACACCAGCTGGATCTCGGGACTTCTGCCCTGTGGCAAGGTAGTGGGGGGCTTGGGGCTTTAAACCTGCAGGGAAGGGGATCTCTGGGCTTCAGCCCCACTCCTGCTGAAATCCCAAGCCCCAGCAGGTTCCTCCGCTGGGGCTGAAGCCCCATCACCCTGCTGCAGGGCAGAAGCCCTGAGCTATTCTCCAGCTACCCCCTCCCGGTCTGGTAGGTGGAGTATGGGGGGGGAGAGTGCACTTCAACTGTAAAAGAGCCGCATGCGGCTCAGGAGTTGCGGTTTGGCCACCCCTGCTATATGCAGTACATGCAAACACACAAGCTGCTCCTCCTGAGAGGCACTGTGAGATAGCATGCTGCTGTGGGTGTAGTGCAGGTAGATAAAAAACTGAGTGCAGATCACAGGTCAGATACATGTTGATTCTTGCAGATCCACATTTTTGTATCCACACAGGGTTCTAGGTAAAAGGACCTGGTCAGTAATAAGGGGTATAAAGTGCAGCTATATAAACAGTAATCAGTAGACAAGACCATAATTCACGTTCTCCTAATTCCCATGGTTATATCCATCTCATAGTTTACAGGCTTCTTGAATAGTCTGTCATTTACAGCAAAATCATGTAGACTTCAGATGCCTGTTTCCTTCTCTTCATTTCTATTATGAAATTATTGATGCATGTCTAAGCAAGACACGTATCCCTCAACTGTGCTGTGTTTTGGGTGACAGTGAGCAGCAAAGACACACTTACAAGGCAAATTGGATGAGATGTGCTAGATGGACTTTGGTAATGGAGTGGAGGGTAGGGGCTGTAATACTGCAAGGGACAGAGAGTGCAGTCCTCAGCTGATGTCTCAGCAGAAGTGACAGAGCAGTCCAGGGGCAAGCAGACATGCAGTGTGGAGCACAAATTTGCCAGCTTCTGCAGCTGCTGGTGGGACAAAAGCTCTAAGTTCCACTCCTGATACAGCTTTAGCACCAGCTGTGCCCTTCAGGTTCCCCAGTAAGTCAAGCGACAGCTGGTATCTGCAGCTCTGGAAGGAGTGCAGCTAGCAGCTCAGCGACAGCATTCTATCCAGGCTCCCAGCAGCCTGGCACACCACACTGCAGAACCAATAACTTCAACTACTGCTTTTGGGAGCAGTTTTTTTTTGGTGACAAGACAATGGCAGTGAGCAGGGCAAGTCCCATGATCTAAGTTATGTAGGTACTGCCCATACTATTGTCCAACTTTGCTCAAAAAGCTAAACTGGAAATTTTAAAAGCAGGTAATTTTAATGGGGGAGTTTGTATCCTGGGAATCCCTTGATCAAGTGATCACATCTGCTTGCACAGCAGTTTTCAAGCCAGTTTGACTATACACACACATTTTAGAGCACTATGAAAAATTGCTGTTATACAGAAACTGCATCAGAAGCTTAATTCTAGGGCAGCTTGTGGTGCCTCATATTTAGCATTTTGGGATAAAGTTGACCTACAAAGTAATTTTGCTGGATGTATTAAGGAAACAGATGTTGCAATTACCGTACATACTCATTCATAAGCCGAATACATGTGGTAAAAAAGTGACTCAAAGAGCAGGGGTCGTCTTATAAACGGGTCTACACTAAAATTTGATGATTTAAAACTCTATGGAATCATAGGCTGGGAACGGCAAACCGGACACAGAGCTGAGGGGCTCCATGCCTGTGGTAAACAAACAGGTAAACAAAACGTCCAGGCCCACCAGCGGCTTACCTTAATGGGCCAGGAGCCAAAGTTTGCCAACCCCGGAAATATAGGGTCAGCTTACGAAAGGGTCATACAGTTTTTGCTATTTTTACCTAACCATCTTGGGGGGGGGGGGTCGGCTTATAAACGAATGGGCTAATGAATGAGTATATACGGTACTTTAAATTGGTCATTTCTTTTGTCTGTAGTGCTTAAAGAGTCTCTCACAGCCTTCTCTGAGTTAATGGGAGGTTTTTAAAGAGAAAAAACAAAACAGGCAAGTTTTGCCCCTTCTTAGGCAGTGCCTGGAGCTACTACTGACAGATTGTCCATGCCTCTTTTAGAGAGGACACTATCACCAATCCTAAAGAAACCTCTTAATACTACCAAATCTCAATCATTGTCTAAATTTCACTTCCCAGGGTAAGGTTACAGTGATGGACCAAGTCCAGCAACATGTTTGCCTCCTGCAGCATCTTAGATGATGATCCCTTCCACTGTGGTTTAAGATCAGAATATAGCCTAACTTTAAAAAAAAGAAAAGGTTTGAGGCATTTCCAGCTGTTTTTGGAGGTAAGGGAACTAAGTGTGGCCAAAATCCTTGTCACACACTCCTCCAGGTTATAATTGATATTGCACTAGTGTCTGAATTGTGCTTGGCAATTTGCATGCAGGGTTATATATTTATAATATAAATTATGCTTTTGGGGGTAGCTGTGGGGGCTTAAGCAAAGGAGAGCAATAGTGGGAAAGAACTGTGGGAATGGAAATTGCAAGTGAAAAAGGGCAAGAAGTAGGTCTGAGCAGGAAACATTTTTCCCATCCTGCAAGATTTTTTTTTTTTTTAAATCTCAGAAAGTTCCCATCCCACATCAGGATGAAAAAAGTCAACTTAAAAGTTTTTACAAACCAATAAATGGAAAAAGTTAGTTCAGGTCACTCAGAACATTTCATTTTGATAATTTCAAAGCTTTGTTTCAATTTTTTCATTTTTGTCCTTAGCTTTTTTTATTAATTTTTTAATTGTTTTTTTTATAAATTTCTAAACAAGTAGTTTCAAATCAAAAACTTGAAATTTTTCATTTAGAAAATCTTGAAACAAGATCTTTTGATATCAAAACCTTTTCAACATTTTTCAAGTTTGGAAATTAGTTTTGTACTAACAGTTTTGGTTTTGTTGAATTGGCATTTTTCAGCAAACACTGTTTTGTCAAAACGTTCCTGACCAGCTCTAGCAAGTGACGCTATGAACAAGATGAAGCTGGGCAGCAGTTGCAGCAGTGGGAACAGGATGAATAGTAACCTTTTCTTTGATCCAAAACAGATTCACAGTGCTCTCTGCACCTTAAGACCACTTACTTCTACAGGTACAGACTACAACTGCCTGCTTTTATAGCACTTCTCACCGGAAACACATGATTTGTTCTTCATGGTCTGCAATGGCTGGCAATTATTTTCCAGAGACAGTTTAGTGTTTAACCTATAAAGCCTAACATGTTTTGTGTTGCTGCCCCTCTCCTTGTGCAATACCACAGAAGTAGATCAGCTCAGTGTCCACAATTGCTCTGGTCCCACATAAGGCAGTGGATTTCAGTGAGTGGCCCTTGATTTTGGAAAAGTCACTTCCCCGATAGTCACTTATACACAGCAATCACCACACTGCCAGATCCATACCACAGTTCATGCTGCTCAACTTGTTGAAGATCATCAGGACAGGAAAGCTGCATGGCCTGTGAAGAACCTGAGTAAAACCCCACACCTGATTTCAGACAGACCAAGGATTGATGGAAAACAAAGCTAAGTTGCAAGAAATGCACAAGACAAATCATGGATGACATAACTCCAATAGTGCACGTTTATTCTGAACAGTATTTTTAAAAGTTTTACTTTCAAGAGTTTGAGAAAAACAAAACATGCTCCTGATGTACAAGGGCAATGATCTAGATTAAAAATGGACCATCATATTTGTAAAGAATTTGATTACCCTTGCAATTTAAAAGTCGTAACATTGAGGATGCATCTGTAAGCTGCACAGTGCACCGGCACATTCAGACAAAGTCCTAATCAAGAGGCAGGGGCAATCTTAGCCATATTCAGTACGAGGCAGTTGCAGATTCCAAAAAAACATCCAAGTCAGCACACACATTACAAAACAGACTCTGTGCATAGCTGCTGACCCTGGATCACAGCACAGGGGAGGAGAATGTAACAATGGGGGTTTTTGGTTCAAATTTACTAGACATCACAGGGCACCATCAAGAATTAACACAATATCACTTATTTGTTTTAGCTGTAACAGCATGTCATGTTCAATCGGCAGGCTTAACTATTAACTGCACCTGTAAACCCAGCTCATTTGTGTATACAAAAAAACCCAAAACACTCCAGCCCCCCCAAATGAGGGACATAGTTCTGGGTGCTTCTTTTCCCTTGCCCCTATATTACGGTTTCCTGGTAGTGAATGTCTCTTTATGGAGGACATTATCTTCATGGTTCAACTGATGGATGACGTAACCAACTGTAGAGAAGTTTAAAAGCAACACAGCCTAAATTTTGCCTGCAAGCTCTTTATCCAGAACAGAAGTGCTGGTGATTATTTCATAGACACTTCTAACTTTTTTAATTGTTGTGCATATGCTGTTATTTTCAAGCTAATGGGAGGTCCTGCTGCAGTAACATTTGAAGTACCAGAAATTTACTGCAGACAAACTCATACTCAACACTGTTCCAGTGTCTCCTACTGACAGCACCGAGTAAGTTCTCCTCCACACCTAACAGTCTGGGTACACGAATATTAATACAACCGTTTGGTAGCCAGAACTATTGCTCTTCTTCCCAGGTATGGGGTGGAGCTTTTGAAGAGGTTTTAGATTAAACCTATTATGTGTGTGCTTAAGCGTACAAAAAACCGTTTTCCAAGACTAATAGTCTGAGAAAAGGAGCCTTGATTTCTGGTTTCTCTCCCTTCCACTTCCTATAAATTATTTAGTTGGAAGTTAGTGAGACTGGTTTGCTGTGGAATGGGAGTACTAAGAATTTTTTTTGAGGGATACATTCATAGACTGATGGCAGCCCAAAGCAAAAATGGGACAGAGACAAACCAAGCTAGTCCAGACACCAGACTCATTTATGCTTTTGAAACCTGCAGGAAAACTGCCTGCAAACCACTGATTTATGGAAGCCTACAACAGCAAGTCCTAAAAAGCTCACCCCTATACTCACCTCCCCAACCCAAACCCTTCCCACTGAATTCTAGAAGAATCGAGATCACTTGGCTTGGCACAAAAAACAGCCATGGTCTGAACTATAGCTGTGCTGCATGAACACCCTCCAATGCATTTTCTTTCCCCCATTAACACCTTTTAGTCCTGTCTACAACTGTTCAAGAAACCACACTGGCATCTGAGGAACTAATTGTGCTTCAACACTATTCTTGCTAGAAAGGTGCTGAAACTGCCTCCATAATCAGTGTAGGCAGGGTCTAACTATGCTATAAAACTTTTACAAAACTAGGTAATCTGTGGCCAAGGAAACACTGTCAGCACTTTTCTAGCTAGAGTCCACCAAAGGGTGATATGAACACAGTTCCCCTGGCCACTGTAGCTAGGCTTCTACAAAGCCAACGGGGAGTTCTACCACCAATACTCAACTAGCATAAACCCAGAAACTGAAGTCAATGAGCAATTATCCAGTTCAGGCTCATCAATGTATTCAAATAGCTACACTTCAGTAACTTTTGTGCACCTCATGGTGAGTAGTGATAGTTTTGGGGTTGCCTCTTTTTTATACCAGGGAAGTAGATTGCATAATATGAGGCGAGAGATTTTTTTCCTGCCTTATTCTCACACCCCCAACGTCAAAATCCTTGGTTCCCAAGTCAGCCTCAGAGCAACAGCACCTGCTCACAAGATGTATACTGCTATATGCACCATGGGTTGAATGCTTTTGAAGCAGATGGGCTCAACAGGCAACTGAATTTAAAAAAAACCACTAATGGCAAAGGAATGCAGTTTAATCTCAATCTAGGTGATGGGGCAAGAGGGTCAGTTTCAATTCAGTGCATTTCCCAGATGCCTGGAGGAGTCTCTTAGGTCAAGTTGGTATGTAACTGCTGGCAACAGTGTGTACAAGGTAGCACTGAAATTAACGCAAATGAAGCATGAAAAGATGCAAAGCAGAGCTCAGTAAAAAGTTGACTGTAGTTTTTATGTTACAGTACTAGGAAGAAGCCAGTCAGCCTCTTTTCCAAATCCCATAAGATGTTCCAGACTGAGCTGCTTTCTCTGGTGCTCCATGAAACACCCTTTCCAAGAGGAGAACTGCATCACTGGCAGATGGGAGAAAAGTCTTCAAAGGAGTTCAAAGAGCAGTTCTTAATCCCTTCATACCCACAGAGCATATTAACTCAGCAAGCCAAGCAGAGGCCAAGCCATTTCTGAGATCCCCTGCAGAGCTATTTGATTAGGGTCAGGACTCTGGTTTCCCTTCTCAGTCTCACTGCCTGGTTCCTCCACCCTTGCTCCAATCCCAGGCTTCTTTGTTACCACAGGTTTGACATCCCTAGCACCAAACTAACACTTGGACACAGGCACTTGCCTTAGAATTGAAGTGGACATGATGCTTACAGTCCCTTCTCCCATTCCAGTAGTCTGGATAAAAAGAACTGCCCCTTATGGACAGCTGAGTCCTGGAGAATTTCACTTGCTCTTAAAACAAGCACCTCACCTCAGGATACATGTTTTTGCAAAGCTCTTCTTGCTGACATTAGATTTAGCTCTTACCCTGGCAAGAGTCTGGTGGGAATGGGGTAGGATGAATGGTAACGGTAGCTGAAAAGGAAGAAAATAAAACTCACTCTGAATCCTTTTTTGGGTCAATCAAGGAATGTAGCACCAGCTGGGGTGATAACTTTCAGCCGAGGCACAATAAATGTGCTGGTAAACCAGCCTGCTCTTCTCAGCAAGAGATGGAGAAAAAGTCAAACAAAAATATTTGGAAAGATTAAACATTTTGGGGGGCCTGGGGAAGAAGAGGGAAGAGGGACAAGAGAATTGCTAAAATGAAGTTCACACATATTTCAGGGGCTGTAAAAACCAAACTCGTATTATAGAACTCAAAAGAACAAGATATTGCTTTTTCTTTCAATACACAGATTTTTTTAGGCCCTACTTTTCAGTGTGAAAGCATGAGATAAATCACTCTCCGAAGGAAACTGACTTCAGGAAAGCCTACCCAAGCCCTCCACACCTCAGACTAAAGAGGTCTGTACACCTCTTCCCATCCTGTCAAACAGAAAGGAGAGCTAAAAAACCCAAACATGATTGGACAATCCTTGGGAAAAGCATTACATTTTGTTGGAGAGAGGGCAAGAAAAAAAAATAAGATGAAGGGAAGGGAGGAAAAAAAAAAAAAATCAACAGGCCTCTCTTTCCTTATTTGGCGACAAGCAAGTGCAAGAAAGTGTTCATTGGGGTTTTGTTCAGTTGTCGGTCTTTTGCACATCTGCGTTCTGGCCAAGACAAGGGGTTTTGAGGTTTTTCTGCAGGACATGAGCATCTGCTGGCTCTATCCTCTTGTAATAGTTTTTCTTCGTCTCAATGATCTCAAAGCCAAACTTTCTGTAGAAGTCGATTGCTGACTCGTTGCTGATCTGGACATGCCTAGGGCACATAGGAAGATAGAGAAAAAGACATCAGCATTTTCTGTAGTATAAAACGTAGCCTACACCCTCAGGAACTGTATATCCTGGGATAGGGAATAAAGACTTGTCTACACTGGCAATTTACAGCGCTGCAACTTTCTCGCTCAAGGGTGTGAAAAAACACCCCCTGAGCACAGCAAGTTTCAGCGCTGTAAAGTGCCAAGTGTAGACAGTGCACCAGTGCTGGCAGCTACGCCTCTTGTGGAGGTGGGTTTTTTTAGAGCGCTGGGAGAACTCTCTCCCAGTGCTGCGCCGCAACCACACAAGGCACCTTAAAGCGCAGCTGCAGCACTTTAGCATTGTCAGTGTAGACTAGGCCCTATGATTGAGGTGAGGGGGTGATGGTCTAATAGAGCACAGAATTGAGAATTAGGAACTTCTGACATCTAATCCTGTGCTAACAGAGATTTCCTTTGTGACTTTTAGCTAGTCACCTCACCTCTCTGCCTCTATTTCCCCATCTGTAAAATAAACCTAACTCCTCTCTTGAGAGAACTGTTGTGGGGATCAACTAGATAACACTTCATATTATCAAAGCACTTTATAGGCTAAGTATTAACAGTATCAGCTCAATAGCTTCAACCTATCTTGAAATGAAAGTGGCAGATAGGGTGACCAGACAGCAAGTGCGAAAAATCGGGATAAGGGGTGGGGGGATAATAGGAGCCTATCTAAGAAAAAGACCCAAATATCGGGACCATCCCTATAAATCGGGACATCTGGTCACCCTAGTGGCAGATATTTTGTGAAATATAACAATACAACCTAGTTTCACTGGAGACACTACTGCAGTTTGATTGTGTAACTTCCTTCAGTAACACACTCTAAACACTACAGTAAAATAAGGCTTATCAATGACCATCATGTCATGGATTCTACCACAACATAAGAGTGCTCTGATGGTATTAACACATGCTTTGGCCCAATCCACACAGGCAAGACCAGACTGTTCAGATATGGTTGGGGCTTTGCATTACAGCACCTTCCCTCCAATACAATAATTTTTGTAGCATAGACAGATTCTATGGGGTTTGGGAAACATTTCTCCCTCTTTAGAGTTTTACAAAGCTTGGGAGAACAGAAACTTTTGGGGAGGTGGCAGATAATCCCCCTAAACAGCCTTTAGTTTTCTATGCTAAACTGTTAGGGGACTTAATTTCTGTCATGGGTCTTATAAAAAAAGATCTGTTTCGACTCCTGCTGGCTCAGTAGTATCTGTTAACTAAATATTTTCAGAGTTGAACAGACACTCCAGATGCTTGTGGATCAAGATGCTTTAGTACAGCATTTCCCAAATAGTGGGTCCCAGACCCACCAGTGGGATTGTAGCAAGGTTCCAGATGCATTGCCATGTCCAGGGCCAGATTAACCCATCACAGGGCCCTGGCCTAGGCAAACACACACTTCTCTCATCCTGGGACAGAGGGGAGGTCTGGAGGTTTGGACAGTGAGCCAGACCTGAACTCACCTTGCAGTAGTGGCTCCTGTCCTGAGAGGCTAGGCCAACTCCCAGCTCCACGATCTGCAAACCCATGCATCAATGCCTGGAGCAAAGCCCGGTGGGACAGCAGTCACCATAGTAGCGTGAGCTTGCTCTCCAGCACTTCCCCACCACCACCCCAGGGCCTCCCTTCTGCAACTGGGCTGGGATTAGGGTTGCTGTGTCAGGGTGAAGGGTGCATTTACGTAATGGTGGGTCGCAAATACAGACAAAATGCAGCTGGTGGGTTGCCTTAGTAAAAAGCCTGGGAATCACTGCTTTCACATATCAAGGTGCTAAATGACATGATGTGGAACCAACGGAACAAAAACAGAGTCCACAGCTCCAGCAATGGTCAACATCTAAGAGGGCATTTCACACCTCTGACATAAAGCAATGTTTTTGAACATTGGTTGCCTAAAGTTAAGGACCTAAATTTGAAGATGTTGGCCCAAGTGCCAGCAAAACCAAGAATATGGCCACCCTTAACAGGTATTTGGTGTGCCCATCTTTGCGAGCTATTCATCTCCCATCCTAGTACCGTACTTTGGTGGGTGGAGAGAAAGTTTATGTAGGGCCCCCTCCCCCTTTTTTTTGGCAACAGCAGCAGATATTTAAGATCAGTCTTCCAATGTGCACATTACTGTAGCTTCTTAATTTGAAGAGACAGAAGGAAAACTAGTATCAATTAACAAATGTTTAAAGATGGGCCTGATAGGCCACTACCTCCGAGAAGAGAGAGCAGGAAGCACTTTAGTTAGTTTGGAAACATGCTCTTCTACAATGCTTTTCCTATTAGGCACTACTAGCCAGAGTCAGCACAGTAAACTTTTGAGAATTCTCCCATTAGGGTCTTTGCTCCAGCTTCCTGCTAATGCAGTGACCAATCCATCAGGACATACTAGCTTGTTAAACATTCCACACACTAGGGTCTTCAGCAGTCCTGGTGGAGGCTCAAGATTCAGGCAACTGCTCTGAAGCAGAGGACTGAAAGCACAGTTTCTAGTGATCTGGTGTTTTAATGTACATGAGTGGACTGGGTATCATTATAGACACTTACCACCTGTGACAGTTTAATTTAATATAGGATTTGTAGTATTCTCTACTCTAAGGAGAGGAGATATCAGTGTGGTAAATGTTTGTTTATTTTTTAATGCTGCCCATTGTTTAATTAATCTTGCTGCTTGGCCATTAGCATGTAGTTACAGTGCTTTAAAATAGGGCTGTCAAGCGATTAAAAAAATTAATCTGTGATTAATCACCCTATTAGGCAATAACAGAATATCATTTATTTAAATGTGTGGATGTTTTCTACATTTAAAATACAACACAATACAAAGCAAAGCATACAGTGCTCACTTTACATTTATTTTGATTACATATATTTGCACTGTAAAAAACAAATAGTATTTTTCAATTCACTTAAGTACTGTAGTGTAATCTCTATCCTGAAAATTGAACTTACAAATGTAGAATTATGTACAAAAAACCCCTGCATTCAAAAATGATACTTCAACAATCATTCCAGAGGACATGCATCCATGCTAATGACAGGTTCTGCTCGATAACGATCCAAAGTAGTGTGGACCGACGCACGTTCATTTTCATCATCCGAGTCAGAGGCCACCAGCAGAAGGTTGATTTTCGTTTTTGGTGGTTTGGGTTCTGTAATTTCTGCATCAGAGTGTTGCTCTTTTATGACTTCTGAAAGCTTGCTCCACACCTTGTCCCTCTCAGATTTTGGAAAGCACTTCAGATTCTTAAATCTTGGGTCAAGTGCTGTAGCTATCTTTGGAAATTCCACATTAGTATTTTCTTTGCATTTTGTCAAATTTGCAGTGAAAGTGTTCTTAAAACGAACAACTTGTGCTGGGTCATCATCAGAGATTGCTACAACATGAAATATATGGCAGAATGCAGGTAAAACAGATGAGGAGACATACAGTTCTCCCCCAAGGAGTTCAGTCAAAAATTTAATTAACGCATTATTTTTTTAAACAAGCGTCATCAGCATGGAAGCATGTCCTCTGGAATGGCGTTTGAGGTATCAAGGGACATATGAATCTTTAGCACATCTGGCATGTAAATATCTTGTGATGCCAGCTACAACAGTGCCATGCAAAAGCCTGTTTTCATTTTCAGGTGACATTGTAATTAAGAAGTGGGCAGCATTATCTCCCATAAATGTAAACAAACTTGTTTGAGCGATTGGCTGAACAAGAAGTAGGACTGAGTGGACTTGTAGACTAAAGTTTTACACAGTTTTGTTTTTGAGTGCATTTATATAACAAAAAAAAAAATGCATTTTAAGTTGCACTTTCATGATAGAGATTGTACTACAGTACTTGGGGACTGGATTCGATGACCTCTTGAGGTCCCTTCCAGTCCTAGGATCTATGAATGAGGTGAATTGAAAAATACTGTTTCTTTTCTTTAATAATTTTTACAGTGCAAATATTTGTAATCAAAAATAATATAAAGTGAGCAGTGTACACTTTGTATTCTGTGTTGTAATTTAAATCAATATATTTGAAAAAGTAGAAAAACCATCCAAAAATATTTAATACGTTTCAATTGGTATTCTATTGTTTAACATTGCAATTAATCATGATTAATTTTTTTGAGTTAATTGTATGAGTTAAACTGTGATTAATCAACAGCCCTACTTTAAAATTCAGCACTACTTTTGAAGGAAATCTGCTACTGGGCAGTGCCTGGAACAAACCCAGAACTTAAGTGCTGACTGGCTGGGCAGTACTTGTAAGATGGGACCATGTTTGACCCATCATTCCACAGCAACTGAAACTGAAATGATATTGCACCCTCCTCACTCTCCTATAGAGCCTCTCCCAAACCCAGGAGAATAAGAGTGTCATTTACTTACAGATAGATGTTGTCAAAAGTGCCATCTTTCTCACAGATGTTTAAGACGTGATTCAACATTTTAGTTCCTGCCAAGGAATAAAGAGAGACTTAATCACCCCACAAATGTGCAACCAAATCAGTTTAATGTTTGCAGTCAGCTCTATAACTGTTTAATTCCCTAAGCAGGGATGTACTGCTCTTAGAGAGTTCCTATGACATATTCCTAGAGCAAGTGCTGAGAGCATTGTTATTGTACTCTGAAATTAGCATACTATACACTGCAGTTCATGTTTTAAGTGTTATTTGAGGCTGCTATGAACATTAAAATTTATACACTGGGTATTTTAAACAGTAACTTAAAATTAAGTTGCCCAAATCCAAAGGTCTCAGGGAGGCTTAAAAATATCAATCACAAGGAGGACTCCCTGCAAAAGACGACATTAAAAAGAAGAGAAACCTCACATCAGAAGACCAGGAAACAGAACAGAAAAGATTACTGAACATATTAGTTTGCTCTTCTGTACCACCTTTTATGAAAGATTTCAAATCATCTTACATATTTATGAATTAAGCCTCCCAACACCTTGTGATGTATTTTCCCCATAGGTGAACAGATGCAGAGAGTTTAAGCAAATTAAATTAAGGTTAATAGGCCTCTATCTTCTCTCCTTTGACTGTTCGCAAAGTCTAATTCTTTATAATTTCTTTTAAGAAAATGCCTTAATGCTTTACAAGCTAACAGAAAAAGCTTAAAGCCTAGCAATGCTCATAAGCAACTCTATGTGATACCAATGATTCTTCAAAAGCAAGCTTCTAGGGCCTTAAAGTGAGCAAAAAATGCAATTAAATTTAAGCAATAGCATTGGCAGTATTATTAACATTACCTAACAAGCAGGTAACAAATAATTTAAATGAATAAAACTTCATTTTTGGCTTCAGTTTGTCCCAATGAAACATTTTAATGGAAATAAAAGGCCTGGATTAATGTGAGAAGCCCATAGATCTGGGAGAAAAAGCTGGAAAAAACCCCAAACTATACACCATGATGTAGACAGAAGATAGCAGCTCCTCTCAAACAGGGAGAGTTAACTTATTGTGATGGTGAACGGAAGGAGCATTGTCCAGTAGGAAGAGCAGGTTATATTTCTACGTGTGCCACTGACTGGCTGTGAGACCCTAAGACATGTCATTTCACCTCTCTTTGCTTCAGTCTTTTTTATCTATAAAATAGAATACCTACATCACAGGGAGGGTCTTAGGCTTGATATATAAAGACCCCTTTGAAATCTCGAGTTAGAAAGCACTATAGAAGTGCAGTCTCACTTTCACAGGACAGGAAAGCAGAGTTCGCTATAAACCAAGTTCTTCTTTCCCACAGTTCCCTTCCTAAGACAGGAATCATCTTCTAATAAAGCATTAAGTTCTGCTGTATCGAAAGAACTGAAAACTTTGGAAAAGCATTCAGTAGGCTGGCCCAGGACTCATGTTTCTTTGAAGACACAGATCAAAATGCAGATAGCCTTACCTATTCCTAGCCTTCGGTAGGGTGCCAGGCATCCAAGTGTCATGATGTAAAGTCTCTTCTGGTTCTGAGAGTGATCCACTCTGCAGCACACCGCACCCACTGCAATATCATTGAAATATGCTGCCAGAGAGGGGAAACAGTCAAGTTTTGGTCATTTAGCAATCTCAAGTCTTATAAATATCCTATCCTTCATTTGTCTTCCTTCACTTCTCTTTCCCCACTGCCACTTTTTCCGGGGAACATGGATAATTATATTCCTCCCTAAAATATAATAAAACTTTTAGTCAGATAACTGGACATATCTCCATATGACTTAACTCCTTCCACATTGCTCCAAGAAACATTCAGGTAAACGTTAAATCTTGGCTAACATTTTCTGGGCGATGTTTGCACAGTGGTGCTCATGTCAAAGGATCTGATTAATCAGAAGTCCAGCCAATGAACCACTTGGGAAGAAGAGGTGAGATTCCATGTACATCTTCCTGTGTTTCCCTTGGTAATGGACAGAACACCTACTCCCAATAAAGAGAGACCCTATTTAGGCTGCAAGTTCTTTAGGGTAGGGACTGTGGCTTCTTCTGTGTCTCATACAGAGACAAGCATATTTTCACTGCTTAACAGAACAGGAGGAGCTAGTGTCACAAATACCAAGAACAGAGGAGGGTAATACTTCCACCCACCCCCAAACTACTGACAAAAACTGTACCTAATTTGGCTAGTTCGCCAACCTCCAGCACGTCCTTGTAGAACTTGTCATTGTAGCTGACAGGAAAAATGACCTGATTTAACCTCTTCAGCTGCTTAATGTTGTGTGGCGTCACATCTCCCAGCTCGATCCGGCTACTGGAACAAATCAAAACATGCTTAACACCTCTACAAACCCACAATTTATATCAAATAGTTAAAACCAGGCATTTTATTTATACATAGAGGGCTAGTTAGCTGAACAACCAATTGAATAGCTACCTGAATCATTGGTGTGGGGTCAACACGCACACACAGCTCCTACTCCCTCTTTTGCGGGCAGCTGCTTTAATACCAAGAAAAAGTCCCAATCAGTACCATAAATTCAGAAGATGCTAAAGGTCTTGAAATGGTTACACAAGGCTGGCACTCCACAAAATATTGTGTGTGTGTGTGGTTGTGGCAGCATTGGAGAAAGAGAGCAAAAGGAGAACATGACAAGAGAATGTCAGAATCTCCCTGTGAGCCAAGTGGCACTAGTTTTCAAACCTTCCCCTTAAATTTTTACCACAGATTCACTAAAATTGTCTCTGTGCCAGCCTCATGCTTGCCTCTCTCCATCTGTTCAACGTACAGAATAAGCTCCTTAGCCAAGTCCAACTACTAACAGGATAGTCCTGAATTTGTGCTTATTTTCAACAAAAGTCCTTAGTGGATAAACCTAAGAGAAGTCAAATTAACATATGAAAGGCAGATTCTCCCTAAACCTCCTTCCCAGAGAGTCCTGGCGACTGCACAAAATATTGCCACTAGCACTTGAGCTAGATCTGTTTTAACATGCTGCTGAACTACTGCTTGGGGGGGAAAGGTCACAGATTGCAGTCAAAGTCACCGGTGCTGTTAAATATGACAGGAACAGAACTGAGACTGTAATCTACAACTTTTGAAATACCATTATGAATACTGAGGAGAAATAAGATACCCTTTTCATACCCACCATCCCTGTTAATTTCTCTCCAAGCTATGGAGGGGGACTTAAAAGAATGCTTCAACAGCTTTAGCAAGGACTAGCGTAATGGAAAAAAAACCCTGTTCCAAGTGGACATCACTATACATAGGGAGCTGCAAGCCATTGTGTGTAATGACTGAGGAGCAAGCATGGATGATTCCAGAGTAGTCTACAGCCTCAATTTTATTGACTAATGTATAGACAACTAGAATTTTATTCTGCCCAAGTGACACCATTAGCTTTTTTTTTTTTTTTTTTTTTTAAACTCTATAACAATTCTGTTTTCAGGAAGACCAAAGACATATGGCTAGCAAGGTTCGAGGTAAGTACACGTCTCTAGAATTTTTATTTCCTGTGCTTTTTCTTTCCAAACAGCTGGAGCTGTTCACATGGGTTAGTGTCTTTGGAAGAAGGAAAAAAGTATAGGTGACATATGCAGAATAGAGTAAAACCAGTATGACCTCTGCTAAACTAGGCACCCTCCTGTCTTCAAGTACCCTGCCCCAAACATGCGGGATACATGTTTTATTAAGAGATCAACTTCTTTAAGCAAACAATTTTTTAGTCTCTTGATTAGCTACTCACAAGTTCAACTGTATTTAAACACTTTAGGTACAATTAATTAACTATCAAGTCAACTACCACCAGCAATGAAGGAATTTAGGTTTTTGTTTTCTAAGCATAGTGTTATAGTCTGCAAGAGCTACTACAGATCTTAGGGACTCAGGAATAGAACCCCCAATATATACACTTTAAGAAGTGTATGCAGCCCAAACACACTTTATAAAGCGTGCATTATTTCTGTACAGCTACTGTAGCATTCACAAGGTCTGCAAGGCTGATGTTTCATTCATAGATTCTAAAGCTTAGATGATAATGATCCTTCCGAGTCTGATCTCCTGCATAACAAAAGCCATAGTTTTCTCCTAGTGATCCCTGCATTGAGCCCAAAAACTTGTGGCTAAGCTACTAGAGCATATCTTATCTTTTTAAGACTGCATGGCTTTTTAAAACTCAAGTTATAGAGAATTTACTGCATTCCTTGGCACTACGTTCCAATGGTTAATTACTCTCACTGTTAAAAAAAACAAAACACACTGCATCTTATTTCCAATTTGAACTTTACTGACTTCAACTTTCAGCCACTAAATCTTGTCATATATTTGCCTGCTAGATTAAAGAGCTCTCAAATATCAGGTATCTTCTCCCTCTGTAGATAATTATAGACTGATCCAGCCCCCTCTTAACCTTTCCTTTGGTAAACTAAATAAATTAACCTTGGTTAGTCTCATTGTAAGGTGTGTTTTCCAGATCATTAATCATTCTTGTAGCTTGTTTCTGAACCCTCTCCAGTTTTTCAATCTCCCTTTTAGAGTATGACACCAACAGTGCACGCAATATTCCAGCTAATATCACCCTACTTCTACTTTATAGCTTATTTTAAGACATCTGAACGTATTAAAAGCAGGAATGGCTGGGAACCAAGTGGCTCTGGTGAGCTACTCCACAAAGTACCCATTTTTCCTCTCTCCTTCACAATTTTTGCCATTCCCTCTGTGTCACCGCTATCTCTTTTGCCTTAGGCTACTCTGAGCATGTCTACATTAAGGATTTTGGCACTAGTGCATCAGCATCAGTGCAACCTCTCTCTCCTTTCCTCAGCGTAATTGCACTGCACCAGTGTAAAGGAAGGCTTGACCCAAGGTGACTTACCCTGGAGCAAGCGGTGATGTTGCAAGCCCCTCTTTTCACTGCTGCAAAAATACCTAACATGCCATTAGTGCAGGGTCTCATCTAAACATTCACTTAGTGCTCTAGACATGGTTCTTCTAAAATCTACCAGCTTGCAAATAGTCCTTTAAAATGCATCAAACCCAGTTCTTGATAGCAGTTGTAACTGGATTTCATCTAGAAAAGTCAGTGCCAGCAAAAACACAGAGGGCCAGGTACAATGCCACAGAGGAATCTTTTGTTGAAAGCATATTTTCAGTGTATATCACTATATGATTAAGTCATCGCATAAATTACACCTCAAAAACCTTCATGAACTGCAGGAGAGCTTGGCCCTCCATTTCTCACCACACAGGCCTCTCTCTCCAAATGCTCCTCCAGTTTGCACAGGACTTTAAAGCTCAAACTGGCCCAACACTGCTCTTCAGAGCACCTGCGTGGACAATATCTAACTTCCATAATAGGCCTTAAAGATCTGAAAATCACATATACTGCATTAGCTGCGAAGAATTGTGGACAAAGAAAAATAGATTCATTTTGTCTAGGGAGAGATAGGACAGCATAACTGCGTGAAGAACAGAGACCATTCAGCACATACATGCTGAAGCTCACCATCTGCAAAAGTCAGTCTGCACAGAAAGTTTTTTGTCTTCAAATCTAAGGACTTGTAAAGTTGCCCTAGAGCAAACAGATCTCGGACAAAACATATATCTTGTGTGACAAGAGAAATATTATTTGGCCATGCTTTTCTCTTAATTTGCATCAGTGACAACACAAGTATAGTGTTTGAAAAAAAATGTTAGTAATGAATGTGCATTCTTTCGTTATTTGCTAAAAACTATTCTATGCCCAAGGTATTTAAGAAAAGTAAATAGTTTTCATTTTTAATATATCCTGAGGAGGCCATCTCTGTGCATTCTACCCTTCACGTAATTTGTTGCAGAATTTCTATCCCTTATGGTGGTGAAGAAAACTTTAAAGACAAATTCAAGGTATGTCTGCACTGCAAGTGCTACAGTGGCACAGCTGTAGCACTCTAGCTAAGCCACTCTTCCAACACTCATGGAAGAAATCCCTAGTAAATCCACCCCTTTGAGAGGCAGTAATTAGGTCAACAGACTAATTCTTCTGTCAACTTAATTGTGTCTATGGTGGGGGTTAGGATGACCTAACTACATAGCACATGGCAAGAAATTTTTCACAGCCCTGAACAATATAGCTAGGTTGACCTAAGTTTTAGGTATAGACCAGGCTTTAGTGCAGTGGTTACCAATCAGTAGATCGCGATTGACTGGTCAATCCTGGAGCCTCTGACAATAGATCGCGATCTCTGTCCACTAAAAGTCCAGCGGCACAGCAGGGCTAAGGCAGGCTCCCTGCCTGCCCCATGACGCTCCTGGAAGCAGCCAGCACCCCCCTGCATCCGCTGGTGGGATGGGGCAGGTGTCTCCACATACTGCTCCTCCTACAAGCACTGCCCCTGCAGCTCCCATTGGCCAGGAATGGGAAACTAAGGCCAATGGGAGCTGCGGGGGCGGTGCTTGCAGGCAGGAGCAATGCGGGGAGTCATGTTCTCCCCGCACCAGGGGCCGCAGGAGCATGCTGCCGCTTCCAGAAGTGGCGTGGGGCTGGGGCAGGCAGGGAGCCTGCCTTAGCCCTGCTGCAGCACCAACCGGGAGCCACCCGAAGTAAGTGCAGCCGGCAGGAGCCCGCACTCCGAGCCCCCTCCCGGAGCCAGCAACCTGCACCCCCTCCTACACCCAACACTCTGCCCCAGCACGGAGCCCCCTCCTGCACTCAAACTCCCTCCCAGAGCTTGCACCCTACCCCTGCCACAGGCTTAGCCCAGAGCCTCCTCTCACACTCTGAACCCCTCGGCCCCAGCCTGCATCCCCTCCCGAACCCGAGCCCCATGAAAGTGAGTGAGGGTGAGGGAGAGTGAGCAATGGAGAGGGGAGGGATGGAGTGAGCGGGGCAGGGTAGATCCTGGGTTGCACTTCAATTCAAAAAGTGATCTTGTGTGTATAAAGGTTGGAGACCTCTGTTCTAGCGTAACAGATGCAGTCATATATACTAGAGTCTTCAGACAGCCTGAAACAATCAAGGAGATGAAATGTCCCTATCTTAATAGAGTGTTAACATCGAAACCTACATTTCACTAATAATTTTAGCAGAAACATCCACCTGATGTCCTCATCCCATAATCTCAAACTACTCGGTCACCCTATACAGTTGTCAGAAGTCCCATTTGTCCCCTACCCAGATGCCAAAATTTCTTGCTCTGACACCCCACTCCCAAATTTCTACCTTATAGTTGTGTTTTTAATACAAAATTCTGCAGCCCATTACACTTGTCAACATAAAATAGAATTTAATACCAAATTAAAGCAAAGGGTCAGGACTGTACTGTTTTTTTTTACTAAATTAGATAATAGAATATCCACTGACTATTTAAATTAAGCTGACAAAGAATTTCCACTGTGTAGTGTCACAATGTGATGAAATTCAAGGGGCCTCACTATAGAGTTTAGAGAAAGTGTGCCACAGAATACATGCAACTTCAAGTCTGGTGGAGTTTGGGTCCATTGGACAAAAATACTACACCGTTCTTCTTCATCAACACTTGCAATTTAAAAAAATAAAATAAAAATCTCAAACTGCAAAAGTGTTTGTTTCATTTAATGTCCAAAAAAGTCTACTTCATGTTTTCAAAAAGTCAAGCTCAACTTCCAGAGTTAAGTTACAAGGATGTCTGAGAAACCTCGTCTTACAATTATAAGTCTAGCAACAAGCTGAACTTCAGAGAAACTTTGATCTTTCCATCACTTTTCATCCCACAAACATTATGTAAAGGAATCACTTCACTATTGAAGGGCACCCACCACTTCTGGGGTCTAATGCAGCTGCTGACAATGCACAGAAACACTACACAAATTTAAGAAAGGAAACAAAGAAGGATTCTAGATCAAATTGAAGTAGAAGTGGGAATTTAGTGAGGTGCTATATAGTTACTGAAACTGGAAGCCTGCCCAGAACACTGGCATGAACACTTCCACTCTCAAGATCACTGCCCTATATTCTTTCAAGTGCTTGCCAAATACAAGCCTGCTTCCCCCTGAGATCTAATTACAACTCATTGTGGTATGGGTTGAAAACCATACATAGGGGAGCGCAGAGTTGGTGTTACTGTGCAAACTAGAGATTTGAAGTTGGTGGGTAAATAACCTATTTGGCCCTAGTGGAACTGACAAGTCCCACTCACTTCACTGGCAGCTACTTACACCAGGGCTGAATGTGTCCCCTTGATGGTGTATTCAAAGGAAGCAATGCTATGCCAGTTTACAGTTCAAAAGGAATTCAAATGATTTCCCAGAAACATGAATCTGGATGAGAAACTTCAGTGACAGTCAATATTCAGAGCTTTGAAAACCAGTTAGAACCCACCATAAAGAGGGGAAAGAGAAATTCCAAGTTTCTTAATGTTACAAGAATCTCAGCCCATTCAACCATAAGGCTATGTCTACACTACAGCCGGGATTGACGCTCCGAGATCGATCCACCGGTGGTCTATTTAACGGGGTCTAGTGAAGATAGGCTACAGAAGGACCTAGACAAATTAGAGGATAGAGCCAAAAGAAATCGGATGAGGTTCAACAAGGACAGGTGCAGAGTCCTGCACTTAGGACAGAAGAATCCCATGCACTGCTACAGACTAGGGCCCGAATGGCCAGGCAGCAGTTCTGCAGAAAAGGACCTAGGGGTTACAGTGGATGAGAAGCTGGATATGAGTCAACCATGTGCCCTTGTTGCCAAGAAGGCCAACGGCATTTTGGGCTGTATAAGTAGGGGGATTGCCAGCAGATTGAAGGACGTGATCATTCCTCTCTATTCGACATTGGTGAGGCCTCATCTGGAGTACTGTGTCCAGTTTTGGGCCCCCCACTATAAGGAGGATGTGGAAAAATTGTAGAGTCCAGCGGAGGGCAACAACAATGATTAGGAGGCTGGAGCACATGACTTATGAGGAGAGGCTGAGGGAACTGGGATTGTTTAGTCTGCAGAAGAGAAGAATGAGGGGGGATTTGATAGCTGCTTTCAACTACCTGAAAGGGGGTTCCAAAGAGGGTGGATCTAGACTGTTCTCAGTGGTATCAGATGACAGAATAAGGAGTAATGGCCTCAAGTTGCAGGGGGGGAGGTTTAGGTTGGATATTAGGAAAAACTTCTTCACTAGGAGGGTGGTGAAGCACTGGAATGGATCACTTAAGGAGATGGTGGAATCTCCTTCCTTAGAGGTTTTTAAGGTCAGGCTTGACAAAGCCCTGGCTGGCATGATTTCATTGGGGATTGGTCCTGCTCCTGAGGTCCCTTCCAACCCTGATATTCTATGATAAGACCCACCAAATTGACAGTGGATTGCTCTCCCGTCAACCCCTGTACTCTACCCCCGACAAGAAGAGTAAGGTAAGTCAACGGGAGAGTTTCTCCCGTCGACCCCCCCCCCCCACGATAACTCAACCTAACGTATGTCGACTTCAGCTATATTATTTACGTAGCTGGAGTTGAGTAGAGTAGGTCAACTTAGGCTATGTCTACACTACCACAGTAAGTAATGGAAGTCCCTTCCCAAAGGGATGTACCTGACTGAAACAGATCTGTGTAACTGATAGGGCTCAGATTTATCTAAAGCAGCTGGTGTTTTAAATTTAGCAGAACAGAATTTCCAACTCACAAATTTTACTGGAGGTATCAAGGAACAGTCAAAGTGGGCTGGGGGGGAAAAAAATTTTAACTAACAAATTGAGCACTTAGGCGAGGGCTTGTTGCCCAGTATGCAGCAAATTAACTTTATTGCTTCTGTTTTGGCTTGCAAGTTAAAACAGAAGTCGAGACATGATAATGCACTCCCATAAAATAAAAATGAAACAGAGCTATGAATGATCTGCGAAGTATAGCTTTGCTTAGAATCTCCTTCAAAGCCAGAAGAGCCTCTAGTTTTCTTAAACAGATTAGCTTTCTTGCTAGGCACACAGGTTACTTAGGGGAATGTCAGTTTGTTTTCAACTATCCCTTGAAGATCTGTGGGTTGCACACCTACTCCTCTTCCCCGCAACATTTTTCAAATGCAGCCAACTGTGGGCTTTTCTTGGGGCCACAGCCTCCTGTGGGTAAATGGGGGGTGCAAAGCAGCAACCTCTCCTCCCAGGGCTGCCAACAGGGGTTGGGCCATGCCCTCCTCTGGAGCCAAAAATGCTGGAGATGCAGGCAGCCAGTGAGAGTTTCTCCACCTTTCCGGGGCTGGTGGGGTTTGGGCTTCAGCCTTGGGGTGGCAGGCTCGTTGTGGGGCTTGGACTCCGGCCATGGGACTTAAGGAGCCGATCCAAGGCTTAATCTTCGCCGCCCTCCCCCTCCCCCTCCCCCCAATGGCCCCTCACTGCCTCCTCCAACAGTGGAGCCCTGGCTGTTTGGCAGCAGGTGCCAGCCCCAGCCATCCCATCACCCCTGCTGCCTCCCATCCATACCCTCATGCCCCCGCTGTCTCCTTACCCACCTCCCCATATAGGGCTTAAATTTGTCCCCCAACTTGCCAGGGCTAAGTAAATGTGTTTTTCTCATGTTGCTTCTGATACATCCTGCAGTGTGCTGTATCAAATGCGGCTGTTGTGTGATGGTCACATTCTACCCAAGGTAGATGAAAGTGTAGGATTACCAGATCTAGATCCTCAGTTCAGGACTCACTTTCCTAGCCAAATGAAGAACGAGAACATTCCTGTATTATTGTGGTAGCCTACCTTTCCAGGCGCAGCAAGGAGTCCAATGTGAGCACAAGGCTTCACAAACTTGATCTGCAGTTTGATATCCTCAGGCATTAGGGCTTTACAAGTTTCCTCAATACCTACTCATCTGAGGACTAAGCCTAGCCATAGCTATTCGTCATGTGCTCTTCAGGGGTTTCATGCATATTACCACCACTATGGCCTATATTCAATGTTCCCAACTGTAGTCTCACCTCCATAAGCCCATAGCTGTCTCTGGAAGAGTTCATCTGCAAGGCTTCCAAGTTTAAAAGCTTTTTTGGGAGATGGGAGGCAGCAAAGACCATTGCTTACTATGCATGTGTTCAGTATCTAGCATAATAGGGTCCTGATTTCAGTTGGGTCCCCTGGACGAGTGTTTCTCAACCTTTTTGATTCCAGGGAGCAGTTTGCTGCCTTCCTAAACTGTGTCAGGGAGATCTCAGGGATCAGCGCTGGTCCATAAACCGGTCATTGAGAAACACCGTCCTGGACAATACCATAACATCTGAATCAACCTATAGTGTCATCCTTAAGGCTACAGATAGAGCTTCTGAGAAAGCACGCTTCTGTTTCTCATTCCTCTTTGAAGTCTGCCTTTTGGCTACACCCCTTCTGCCTCAGCAGGTGGTATAACTTTATTTTCTGACACATTACAAATCCCACAGAAATGTTAATCAGCAAGTTGTAATTTGAGCTCTTGCAAGTCAGTGAGAACTTCCCTTTCTATAGTCCCTGCTTGGAGGCAGCAATGTAACAACTTTAACAAAACAGTGTAACAGAGTGTGATCTAGAGAAAGGGATGCTATTCGCATCCGCTTTGCATGCAAACAGTGAGGTCAACAGGGGGTGGAGTTCAAGTTCCTCTCACTCAAGTTCCCCCCCCCAATCAGAACCAATATTTTTGATTAAAAAAAAAAGAAAAAACTAGGTTTATGGCAAAAATAAGGGAAACAAAATTGGATCTCCATGGACTATCAATTTCACAAGCTGCAAAGTGAACAAACATGAAAGAGTTTTGCAGATAACCTTTCCATTGGATAAACTTAGTGAGTAAGGCCTGGTCTACACTACAGGGTTAAGTCGACAAACTGCCTTGCATTGACCTAGCTCTGGAAGGGTCTTCACTTAAATTTGGCTCCTGCTGATGTAAGTGCCTCTCTACGCTAATTTAGTAACACCACCTCCCAAAGCAGCATAGAGTCCTGGTCGACATAATTAGGTCAACACAGTGTCAGCGCAGAAATGCATTGCTTACATTAACTGTTACTGGCTTTCAGGAGCCACACCACAATGACAGTACAATCAATACAAGCACTAACGGAGAGAATGTGCACGGCTGATACAAGGAGCCAATCGCACACACAAGCGATTTAATAACTGCGGTGGCTGTATGCTGACATTAAGTTAGGTTGACCTAATATTGTAGTGTAGACATGGCTTAAGTCATGAAAAAATGGGGAGGGTGTAGAAGATAAGAGAAAAGCAAATACGATCATGATCTTCAGAAAGACAAATGAGATCCTGATAATTACCATCCCAAAAGTCTGGTTAACCTCTTGTAAAACACAACAAATCAGAGAAAACAGTTTTTCACATCTAGATGATTTCACATCCTCCTCGAAAGAAACCATAGCTCTTCTCCAGAGGAGGCCATCTGATGCAATATCCCTCAGCAACAGGGATTTTTCTGCTAGAACTTCCAGCATTGGAAAGTCCAATGGACAGGAGTTTTAAAATGGGAAGAGGCTCCCCCCAGTAACCTAGGTCTCCTTAGAAGAAAATCATGGGAACTTCTGCGAGCACCAGCAGTGGAAGACTTGTTCAGAAGCTAACAGTGGGCTCACTCGCTGGAATCCAAGGAGCCACAACAGCTGCCAGCAGAGGCCCCTTAACTTCTCATTAATTTCTCCTTGCTCTCAGCAGAGAGGGGTTCTGGGCCTATGCTGATGATATGGCCACACTGAATGATATGGTAGACTATACATAGGACATGAAGCAACTGCACAGGCAGCTTCACTGCTGCATGTTCTTTCAAATTCAGAGTGATTGGGGAGAAGAGCCACAAACCACATACACTGTGCCACTGCCTCCTTAGATCTGAAGGGTCAAGAACATTAGGGAACTGTGAATGGCTTCTTCCTGAATTGACCTGAATGGAGCAGGATTGGGGACATAAAATTCAGTATTAAATCACTAGGAGGGATGGTAGTGGGGTGTTTTACTTGTATGGGAGCCCCAAACTCAGAAGCCACTGAAAGCCAAGAGTACAGAGAACTCGACAGAGCTGCACTAGAAGGATAGTGCAGCTCTCAGGCACACTTATGAGTACTGCCTATATCCTGCCAAGAGACCCCAGTCTGGTCTGCCCTGACGTGCATAGACATACACGTAGCGTATCCAGGCCCAAATAGCTCCTCTGCCTGATTCACAATCAACATGGAGTCAGAGAAAAGCCAAGCTGTAGAAATCTGTGAGAAGGGTTACAAAGAGAAGAAAAAGACAAAATTCTAGCTCCAGCAACAAAGGAGCTGACCTACCTTAATAACTATGGCAACTGCTGGCTCACCTTTGCTGATCAATTCTATTGCCCTTCCCATATACTTGCCTATGCCAAATAAGGTAACTCTGACTAGCTCCAAGGGAGTGGGAAAAGAGACAGGAATCCATCACTCCTGTTGGGCAATCTTTTATTCGTATGCATTTCTATGGAACCATTCCACATTGTTACCTGATGTCTAAGTTTTGGAGCCTGTTTTTTAATCTCTCAGCTTCACTGACTCAGTCCCCAAAAACTATTTAAAGTGTTTGAAACTAGTCATGAAAATGAGAGATACCAAGGCTGCTTGATGATAAAAACTTGGTTATGTGACCTCATCCCAACTGCTAACAAGTTAATAACAAATGGTAAGGGGGTTTAAAAACCTAAGTACTTCAGCGATCATTCACCCTGCCTTAAGCTGCCGAACTGGAATAGTAATATCTGACATTTATACAACACTTTTCAAACAGTAATTATTTGCAACACCACCTCTGGAAAACAGCTTAGGAACACCCTTATTTCATAGAAAGAGAAATTGAGACACTGGTGAAATGACTTGCTCAAAGTCACATAAACAGGTCATCAGAGCTGGGAACAGAACCCAGGTCTCATGACTTTCAGTCCTGTGTTCAAAGCACTAGACCATGTTGCCTCTGTTTAGCAGTGGAATCAGTGTTTCATTTACCACATTTGAAATCTCTATGCTACATTTTCACAAGACAACCAGAAAGGGAGGGAGACTCCAAACAGATTACACTGCAGAAATCATTGTTAGCTACAAAACATAGCTCTTTCTCATCCATCCATGTCCTGCAACCTCAACGAAATGTGAATGGAATTTAAAGGCTACATCAAAGCAAATACTCATGGAAATTACACCATCCTTTCAATCCTCCCTATAAAGCAGTCACACAAAATTCTACCTGGCCCAGGCAGGCAACATTTTAAGATAAAACATTATTTCCAATGCAGGTCAATCCAGGACTTTGCTGAGTGACTTCCAGCTACCAATTTGATGACACTGGTTATATCTTTATTATTATTATCGTGAAAGGAACTAAGGAGATTGTATGTTAGAACTAATTCGTTTTTATATCAATTTGGCAAGATAACTCCACAGGAAAGACCTCCGCACAAAACGATAAACTGCATTTCTCAACAGCAGAATGGAAGGAACCAGCTCTTCCACCCAGTCTTTCTGTAGTAAAGCAGATAAGGTGAGACAAGGAATAGGAGAGCTGCTTTTGTCGCGCAGGTGGGGTACTTTCGAAGAGCAAGGTGCTGGGAGTTTCCTGTAGAGAAGTATCAGTGTTTACCCAACAGACCATTAACGGGCATTACTTTAACACTGAGCACCTACTGCAACTCAATAGCTGAGTTTTCTCTAGCCCGTTCCACACACGAGGTATCCATAAGACAAGTGCCCGGTCCAGCAGCACGCCCCGGGGGCCGGGCGCAGAGAGCTGGGAGACGGGAAGGGGGCTGCCCGGAGGGACCCAAGCGGGGACTTGGCCGGGAAGTGGCGGGTCACGGCGAGGGGCGGACAAGGCGCGTGGGACGGTTGGAAAGCGGTTAACGTCTCGGTGTTTGTGCAGCTTCGCTGGGGAGCGGCGGCCCAGGAGCAGGGCTGGCCCCCGGCCGGGCGCGGGAGGATCACGCCGCCAGTCCCGGCAGCCCGCGCAGACTCCGGGCCCGGGTAGGACCCAGCGGCTCCCCCTACTGATCCCGCGGCGCCTGGGGCTCCCCGGCTGGCCAGGGCAGAGGCAGGGCGAGCCGCCGCCAGCCGGGGATGCCGGGCGGGAGCTCGGCGGCGACACTGAGCGGGACACGGGGAGGCTGGGCCGGGCCCCACCGGGCTCAGAGCCGGGCTGGAGCTCGGGGCCGCACTCACCCCTTCATGGTGCGGCCTGGCGGGGCCGGGATCCGCGCTCAGTGCGTGCGGGGCCCGACGATGCGGCTCCGGCCTCCTCCTCGGCGCTGGCGGTTCGCCCTGCAGCTCCCCCTCCACATGGGCCTCGGGCCGCCCGTCCGCCGCGCTCCACCCCGCCGACGTGACCCCTCGCCTCGCGGCGGCGTGACTGGGCCGGCGCTATGCGGCGCCGCCCACGTGACCTCTCCCGTGGCCACTTCGCGGGAAGGGCCTTGTCCTGTCACGTGGGCCTGGGAGACCAATCGCCTGCCTCCTCATCCGCCACCTGTCATTTAAAAAAAACCCCATCATTAAACTAGAAGGTCTCCCGATTCGCTCACTTCCGGGGGCAGGGCCTACGCTCGTGACTCGGTGTATGCACCCCATGAGCGAAAGAGCAGCTGATCACCGCTGCCTGCCATTGAAGAGAAGCGGAAAGAAGTGGTTCGGCTCCCCCGCCCCACACAGGTGAGATCCCCCCTTCTCTCTCTCTCTCCCCCCGCCCGGCCGCGAGTCGCGGTCACCTGGCAGGTGTGGGAAACGCCGGGGGGGCGGGGCACGCCAGGCCAGGCCGAGCGCGCGGGGGTCTCGTCCCCCTCCCTGCGCCCGTGACGCCGCCGGGCGATGCTGTCTGGGGCCGGGGGCGCAGGGCCGCAGTGACGTACCCAGACCGGCCGCGTCCCAGCGCGTGTCCCTGGCGCCGCTCAGCTGCCTGGGCCCGCGACTCGCGAGACGGGGGCGCTGCGGGGAGCCCCTCGTGCGCGTTGCCGACTGGGGGAGGCTGGTCAGTGGTTACGCGGTGACCCAGCAGGGGATGCGGGAGGCTGGGCTGCGGGGCTGACGCGTGAGCCGGCGGCCTGGGCACCCTGCCGGTTGCTGGACTGACGAAGATGTGCACCGGTTGCTGCGGTCCGGGGGCAAAGCCTGGCAAATCAAAGCAACGAAACCTCTCCCCTGAAATGCAGAACAGGGGTGGCTAACATGAGGCGGGAAGGTGGCAGCGTTTAGCAGCGGATCCATTGCGGTGTCTGGTGTTGCACAAATAACGCCTATCAATGTGATTATGCTGCTGCGAAGGCTGATCCTACTATTGAGTGGGTCTCCCGTGAAGGAATTAGCGCAGCAATTTCGATGACCCCAGAGAACTTTTATTTCAGCAGTTGGAAAGTAAGAGAACGTAAAATGGTTCTTGGCTACATTGGCTGTATGCTTCCAACTACTTTGATAGGAGAGCTGAAGTATCTCTTTATTGTCTCCCCTTTCCAATCTCTTGTACTTACCTCGTCCAAACACAGCTCTTAACTAAGGGAAGGGGGTTCGGATGTTTTTGTTGGCGTTGAACGTTGTCATTTGAAGCCACTGTAGATCAGCTGATAAGGTGACTCAGTCCTATAGGGAGAGTCTCTTTATGGCTCCCTATCCAGTGTCCCCACTACATCTCTGTCTTGGCATGATCTGGTGGTGTGAGACCATAGGAGTGGTTCTCTAATTTTCTTAGCTCCAGCAGCTTTAGACTGTCTTATTCTGGAATAAGTGTCTTCACGTGTGGCTCTGTGCCTGAAGAGCTCCATGTGTAGACCAAGTCCTGACTTCTTCCAGAACTCTCAGACACCGCATCTAAGGCTCTTATTAATTTTCATTGTGTTCTCCTCCTGCTCCCCTTTTGCTTGCACAGACACAGATAGGCCCATGAGCCTGAGATCGATCTCAGATGAAATAATGGAAAGCTGATAGGGTACTCAACAAATAAAGAGTTAAAGGAGGGTGATTAATGCCAATCTGCATGGATTTATCAAAAGTAGATCTTGGCTAAATTGCTAAACTTGATATTTTTGATGAGAATACAAGTTTAATTGATAAAAGTAGTAGTGTTGATGTAATAGTCTTATGTAAGGCATTTGACTTGGTACTCATGACATCTTGATTAATAAACTATAACAATACAAAATCAACATGGCACACATTAGGTGGATTAAAAACTGATTAATAGGTCTCAACGTGTAATTGTAAATGGAGAATCATCAAGTGGATGTGTCCCACAGGTATCAGTTCTTAGCCCTGTGCTGTATAATTTTTTTAGTTTTTTATTAGAGGAAAAATATAAAAATGAATAGTGATTTAAAATTTACAAATGATTATATACCATTCCCCCAATCTTTTGTCAAGAGAACAGGTCACTGATATCATGATGGATAATTAGCTGAATGTTAGCTACCAGTATGACACTGGTCAAAAGGCTAATTTGATGCTTGGATGTCTAAATGGGAAAATATAGAGTAGGAAGGTTATATTACTTCCTTGTTTGGCACTGGTGCAACCTTTGCTGGAATAGTGTCCAGTTCTAGTATCCACAATTCAAGAAAGATGTTGATAAATTTTAGAGGGTTCAGAGAAGGGCTAGGAGAATGTCTAAAAGCTTGGAAAATGTGCTGTATAGCAAGAAGATGCAAGAAACTCAATCTATTTATCTTATCAAAGAGAAGATTCAGTGGATGATTTGATCACAGTTCATGGGTACCTACAAGAGGAACAGAATTTTGATAATAGAGGGCTCTTTAATCTAGCTGACAAAAAAATAACAAAATCCAGTGGCGGGAAGTTGACACTAGATGAATTCAGAGTGGAAATAAGATGTCAGATTTTAACAGTGAGGGTAATTAACCACTGGAACAATTTACCAAGGATTATGGTGGATTCTCCATCATTGGACATATTTAAATCAAAAGTAAATGTTTTCCTAGCAGATATGCTGTAGTTTAAGTACAGCTACTGGACTTGAAGCAGGAAATAATACAAGGAAAATCCTATGAGCTCTGTTATACAGGAAATCAGACTAAGGCCAGAAGTCTATGAAGAAAGTCGGTCTCTTTGGGTGGAAGGTAAAGATTCCATTTTTAAAGTAGAAAAGGGATCACACAATATCCCGCCTACTGTTTTGCCTCTATTAAAACAAGTCTGACCATGTTAGGTGTGAGCTCCTGTTGGAGGGGAAGAACAAAAATATTTTTTTTTCCCTTCAACAGGACTCCAAAATTTTCTTTTGACTTGAAAATAGTGCTGACTTTTTTTTTCCTGAGCAGTTAAGTCCACATGACCCATTGGAGGGGAACAGCATCAAGAAAACCAGACAATGGACTGAGCTGGAATATCATGCCTGTGTGTTTCACCCTTACTCACTGTATTTTGATACGTGTGACTACTTCAGAGGGGTAGAGTAGACAGGGGAAAACAGAACAGTCCTCTTCCTTTGTGGTACAGCCATCAACTCCTAATGTTGTATTCCAGGGAAACAGTGGATCCAGAACTTCTTAATCCTCTTTTCCTAGAGGTGATCAGTCACTATGTGTGCATTGGACTTAAAAGTGATCTACCAAGGAAAGAAAATTGGCCTTATCTGCATTATTTTTGTTTCTTCATAGTGAAAAGCCAAGTCCTGAAACTTTTTTCTGCCCCCCCNTTTTGTTTTTTTTTTTTTTTTTTATAGTGTACCCCCCCCCCCCCTTTTTTTTTTTTTTTTTTCTTTTTTTTTTTTTTTTTTTTTTTTTTTTTTTTAGAAAGTAGGGGAAAAAAAAGGAACTGACACGCTGAATCAGAGCAGTGGTCTTTTAGTCCAATATCATGTCTGACAGTGGCTCATACCAACTGCTTCAGAAGAGCCACTCTGTAATAGAGGCAAAAAGGATATATCCTGCCCTTAGGGGTCCTAACCCCCAGTTATTAAAAATGTCCTGAGGTTTAACGGTTTATATCCTTCCTAAAACTTTTTTTATTGTAACTTTGTTTAAATGTCTAATACTTTTTTGATTTCTTCAGGGCAACTGCACCTGGGTTCCCCCTCAATGGTTCAGCAAGGGCACCCACTCTAGGTTTCTGGGTCCCTAGCTGTTGCCTCTCCTCGGTGGAGTTAAGCATCTCTCTTTCTTCTGCCTGAGATATTTCCAGGTCGCATGGTCCCTTGACGATACTGTGAAATCCCCAGCAAATGACAGGCTGCGTAAGCAGGCTTCTTTTGTCTTCTCTTCAGAGACAGTACAGTGTGAAAAGAACAGGAGTACTTGTGGCACCTTAGAGACTAACAAATTTATTTGAGCATAAGCTTTCGTGGGCTACAGCCCACTTCTTCGGATGCATAGAATGGAACACACAGGAAGAAGATATTTATACCTACAGAGAACATGAAAAGGTGGAAGTAGCCATACCAACTGTAAGAGGCCAATCAATTGAGATGAGCTATCGTCAGCAGGAGAAAAAAACAACAACCTTTGTAGTGATAATCGAGATGACCCATAGAAGATGTGCGGATACTTAACATGGAAAATAGATTCAGTTAGTGTAATGACCCAACCATTCCCAGTCTCTGTTTAGACCTAAGTTAATTGTATCTAATTTGCATATTAATTCAAGTTCAGCAGTCTCTCTTTGGAGTCTGTTTTTGAAGGTTTTTTTTTTTTGTTGCAAAATTGCCACTTTCAAGTCTGTCACTGTGTGGTTAGAGAGATTGAAGTGTTCTCCCACTGGTTTTGGAATGTTATGATTCCTGATGTCAGATTTGTGTCCATTTATTCTTTTGCATAGAGACTGTCCGGTTTAGCCAATGTATATGGCAGAGGGGCATTGCTGGCACATGATGGCATATATCACGTTGGTAGATGTGCCGGTGAACTGATGGCGTGGCTGATGTGGTTAGGTCCTATGATGGTGTCACTTGAATAGATATGTGGACAGAGTTGGCATCGGGCTTTGTTACAAGGATAGGTTCCTGAGTTAGTGTTTGTTGTATGGTGTGTGGTTGCTGGTGAGTATTTGCTTCAGGTTGAGGGGGCTGTCTGTAAGCGAGGACTGGTGTGTCTCCCAAGATCTGAGAGTGAGGGATCATCTTTCAGGATAGGTTGTAGATCCTTGATGATGCACTGGAGAGGTTTTAGTTGGGGGCTGAAGGTGACAACTAGTGGCGTTCTGTTATTTTCTTTGTTGGGCCTGTCCTGTAGTAGGTGACTTCTGGGTACTCTTCTGGCTCTGTCAATCTGTTTCTTCACTTCAGCAGGTGGGTATTGTAGTTTTAAGAATGCTTGATAGAGATCTTGTAGATGTTTGCCTCTGTCTGAGGGATTGGAGCAAATTCGGTTGTATCTTAGAGCTTGGCTGTAGACAATGGATTGTGTGGTGTGTCCTGGATGGAAGCTGGAGGCATGTAAATGTAACCCTTCTGCCCATCTGAGTTGGCAGCAATGAGGGCCGGGTTTAGTATCTAGGGGTTCTGTTTCAATAACACAATGCAAAACCGGCTCGAGCTCCCACCCAGTGACCTGGGACAATTACATACCACCCCCTGCGCGCCTCTAAGAGGCAATACTTCCCCTCTCGCAAGCACGGAGTCTGAGTGTAGCAAATCCTTTTAATAAAGGAGGGAAACAATGCAGCATTATGTTGAGGAAACACCACAAACAGGATTCATAACACAAACCATGAGCAAAAGACCCACCCCCAAGTAAGTTTGGCAGTATCCTTTTCCCCTCAGGGTCTTAAATCCAACAACCCAAAAGATCACCCCAAAAGTCCAACACCCCAAAAGTCTCTGTCCCTGGTCAGTGCTGCCCCAGAGTACAAAAGTTTATCTGCAGAGTCTTCCCTCTCCCCCCCCAGACTGGGTGGAAATGGGGGGAGGGGAGAGAAAGGGGCGCACAGGGTGTTAAGGGGCACCTTACGTGGTCCGAGGCCGATTGCCCCGCCTCTCCATGGGGTTCTGCTGCAGCCTTCACCACGAGCCGCTCCACTCCACCAGCCGCTCTGCTCCTCCAGCCGTCCCATGAACCACTCCAGCCATCCCACAAACTGCTCTGTTCAGCTCCGCTCCACTCGCTGTCCCACGAGTACACCGTGTAATTGCCACAGTCTAAGTTGCCACGCAGTTCTTTCTAAGCAAGCACATTTTATTCTTAAGTTAAAAGGAATACAAAGGAAACACTTTCAAACAAAGAACCCTCACACGCACACGTGCCAAAAAGCTTAACAGTGATCACCCCACTTGCAATGTGGATTCTGGCAGGAATAGTCTTTCGGCCCCCACTCATGTTTATCCTTCATGTCACTCATTTATCCAGTTGGTCTCTTTGAAGAGACCCTAAATAGGTAATCAGCCAGACAATGGGTGTCTGCTCAAAGTGCAGCTTCAAAAAGATGGATTCCAGGTGAGTCATTTGCATTCTCCTCCCCCTTAGTATTTCCTAGGAAATCCACTTCACATGTATTATCCCCCAAAGGTCCTTTGACGTTCCTAATATCTCCCAGAGGATGCATTAATCCTGCCTTCCTCCTAAGGAAGTTTTATACAATCCTACAGTAGTACTCAAACATTTGTATTTTGAATGCAAATAAAAAATATATAGAGGCCCTAGCCTCTGTTTGCCAGAAGCTGGGAATGGACAACTGGGGATGGATCACTTGATGATTACCTGTTCTGTTCATTCCCTCTGGGGCACCTGGCATTGACCACTGTCAGAAGACGGGATACTGGTCTAGATGGACCTTTGGTCTGATCTAGTATGGCTGTTCTTATGTTCAATTAACCCCAACGGTATAAAACTTAGTAAAGTTTGTCTAGGATATTGTTGTCTTCTCTCACAATGGCCTTCCAAAAACTTTTTTTTTTTTTTTTTTTTAAGCTGTACGTCTGTATGTTTCTATGTCTAATTCTAAACTCTCAGCCTAGTAATATCTTTTGGCAATGAGTTCCACAATTTGAATTTGCCACTTTCAATTTCTTTGAATGTCCCTTTGCTCTTGTGTTATGAGACATAGTTAGCAGAAGTTCCCAACTTACCTTACCTATACCATTTATTGTATCACATCCTTTCTTATACCTTCTCTTTAAGATATGTAGTCCCAATCTTTTAAATCTCTTTTCATGAAAGCTTTTTCAGGCTCCTAATTATTCTTGTCGCCCGTTTCTGAAACCCCTGTAATTTTGTTGTGCCCTTTGAGCTATGGTGACTTGAACTGGTACAGTATTCCAGGTGAGGGTCTACTGTTGGCTTATATAGTGGCATTATAATTTCTGTAGTATCTACCCTATCTGTTATCAAACCCAGTATATTTGTTCTTTTGACTGCTGCTGCATGCTGAGCTGTGTAAAGAAATGCCCTTGTCTTTTTCCTGAGTTAATACAGTTCATTAAAAACCTTGTAAGAAGTCTGAGTAGTTCAGATAATCCACATTAGAGGGAACTACTTTGCATTTGTAAACACTTAATTTCATCTGCTATCATGTTGCCTATTGACCTACCTGTTTTAAATCTCTCCAAACTTGCAAATTTTTCTCTGGTTTTGACTAATTGAAATAGTTTTGTCATGTTTAGCTTCACTGTTTGCCCCATTTTGAGATAATTAATATCTGTAACAGTGATCCTAGTGCAGATTTTTTTTTTTTTTTTTTTTTTTTTTTTTTGCCCTGACCATTTTTACTTTGCATTGTCTTCGCCACCCTGAAACTCTATGGATGTCTGCAGACCTCTTGGAATTATGAAATCTCAAGTAGTAAGGAAGTGAAATCTAACAGAGGAAGCTATTTTTAAAAACAGTTTTATACAACTATTAAATGCAAATTACTGACAAACGGTTGGGAGGCATGATCTCTACGATTCAACGCCATTGCACCTTTAATTAAGGGCTCAAACCTCTCCCAGGCAACTTTTGTGAGTCAGCCAAGAAGTTCTCAGACAAAAGGATCACAAGACTTCACATTCTTGATATTTTTGAAGAAAAAACAAGCAGGAAGGAGAAAAATCTTTGCCTCCTTCAGATTAAAAATAATTCTATTTTTATCCTCCAGTGCTGCTTCTAGTGCAGAGGTGGGCAAACTATGGGCTGTGGGCCCCTGCCCGGCCCCTGAGGTCCTGGCCCAGGAGGCTAGCCCCCGGTCCCTCCCCTGCTGTTCCCCTGCAGCTTGCGCTGCCACCGGCACAATGCTCTGGGTGATGGGGCTGCGAGCTTCTGGGGCAGCGCAGCTGCAGAGCCCAGCCTGACCTGATGCTATGTGCTGTGCGGTGGCGACAGCGTGGTTGGCTCCCACCGGGCGGCGCGGCTGTAGCACTGCCAGCCACCGGCGCTCCAGGCAGCGCGGTAAGGGGGCAGGGAGCGGGGGGGTTGGATAGAGGGCAGGGGAGTTCAGGGGGGTGGTCAGGGGATGGGGGGTGGATGGGGGTTGGGGCGGTCAGAGGGCGGGGAACGGGGGGTTTAATGGGGGCGGGGTGCTGGGGGGGGGCAGTCAGGAATGAGAGGAGGGGTTGGATGGGGCAGCGGAGGGCGGTCAGGGGTTCCCTGGGGCAGTCAAGGGACAGGGAGAAGGGATGGTTGGATGGGGCAGGGATCCTGGGGGGGCAGTCAGGAATGAGAGGGGGGATTGGATGGGCTGGCAGGGGGAGATCAAGGGCAGGGGTTCCCCGGGGCAATCAGGGGACCGGGAGCAGGTGTGTGTGTGGATGAGGCAGGAGTTCTGGGGGGGCCATCAGGGAACATGGGGGAGGGGTGGGTTGGATCGGGCAGGAGTCTGTGGGGGTGGGTCGGGCCACGACCCCCTCCCCTCCCCTAACCGGTCCTTCATACAATTTCCAAAACCCGATGCGGCCCTCAGGCCAAAATTTGCCCACCCCTGTTCTAGTGATTGGTTCTCAGAGCCTCTGCAACATGAAATCTGTCTGGTTTTGAAATGAAGTAATTGGCAACTGAGAGAGACTTCCAAAGTCTCATTGTGCATGTGAAAAACTTACAATGCGCTGGGCAAGCTGAGCTGAAATTTGATCACAGTCTGTCTTTCAATGCAAAATTCAGCATATTTGGGGTGGGGGGTGTTGAATTGAGACTGGGCTTCTGCTTTCAAACATTACACCACCATAAACCATGCTCATGTGACAACTTCCCTTAAAGCCACATCATCTACTGAGAGACCTTAAATACAGGGCTTGTCAACATTTCTGTGCCCTAAATAGGAATAGTACTTATGAAAGCAAGTTTCTGTGAAATTTAAAAACATTCCCTCTCCCTCCAGTGTTGAGAGCCTGAACACAATACACTTTCAGTAGGGTTGCCAATTTTGGTTGGGTGTATTCCTGGAGGTTTGATCACATGACATGATCTTTAATTCAAGATTGATCTCCAGGACAATCCTGGAGGGTTGGCAACCATAACTGTCAGTGAGTGAGAAGGAAAGTAAAACACTTCACTTCTCTGGTGAAATGCAAAAAGTAGCCAGCTGCAAATGATTTGGGAGAAGGGGCACATTTCTTATATTTCAGGTTTCAGAGTAGCAGCCGTGTTAGTCTGTATCCGCAAAAAGAAGAACAGGAGTACTTGTGGCACCTTAGAGACTAACAAATTTATTAGAGCATAAGCTTTCGTGGACTACAGCCCACTTCTTCGGATGCAGTCGGGGAACCTAAAAGTGTCTGTCTTCTAGATCCTTAACGCTTAGTTACACTACATCACAATTAAAATGTCATTTTAAAAAATACACCACCACTTTGGCAGCACACAAAATTATTAACACCATTTTAGGAATTCTCCAAGTGCTGCTGGCTGGTTTTTTAAGGTGCTGTAATCTGATCTTATTTCTACAACTCAGTTAAAAGTTAGCTAGTTTTCCTCCCCCTTTCTCCCTCTACCTTGAAAATTCAGCCATAACTTAGTATCCCTTTTCTCCCTTTACAACATTACCTCACAAATTCAACCAAATTCAGAATTCATCATAACCTCTCCTAGAGGAACTCATGAATTGTCCTATTGTGCTTACCTATAGTATTAGACCAGTTTCTCATAAAGGCCTCTTTATATGAAATTAATTCAGATACTGCTTTCAAAACCAATTGGCTTTCAAATCTCCCTTGTCTTAAACTGAAGATTTGGTAACGTTCATCTTTCTTTAAAGGCAAGTGTCCCTTAACAAAGGAATCGTTAGCATCACAGTATCTTAAACATTCTTGCATGTAATGTTAAATGAACAGGGAATTCTTTCTTTTAGAAGAGATCTAATCACCACGTTCTAAATTGTTTGAGAACTTGAGCACAAATGTCATTAGCAAGTTTAGTTTGTCCTTTCATTGCTGCATCTATTAGTCCAGGAAATATATTTTCTAGTGGATAGGCGTATTCCAGGTGCAGGTATATTTAATTAATTAATGTATGTGAAATCTTGGTCCTTGCTAAAGTGCTAATGGCAAAATCTCTTTCCAGCGGTCTTGTACAACCTTTATCTCTTATAAAATAGTAATATAGGCCAGAATTGTGTGCTTCTAGCATAGGACTATTGTTTGTTCTCATTTTTTATGGGTCGGAAAGTTGAATATGGTATCTCAGCAACAAGATATGTTAAATTTTAACATAGCTTTGCACCCAATTAACTTTAACTGGATTGTAAGGAAGGGCAGAGTTTAGCTTGAAATGAGTAAGGTTGATGAAAACCTTTCTCTTTTGGAGGAACAGAGACTGGCTGTTGCGTGAGGCATATGATTATAAAGCCATTCATCCCCCACATGTGATACAGAACCCTGAACTGGGTCTTTTCTATCTTTTGCAACAGCTACCCTCTCTTTCCTCCCTCTGAGAAGAGGCTATCATCAGTTGTTGAAAGACACAAGCCCAAACTTGGCTTTTGGTAGCTAGAAAACCCTTATCTTTTCTCTCTTAGAGGTTTGTTTTCTTGCAACTTAACTCTCCATAAGTACCGGTAATTTGCTAATTATTTTTGGATCCCAAACGCTTTAACAAATTTAATGAAACAATTTTACATATAATGTTCATTCTCATTACAATAGTTCATTGAAATGTCAAATTCTCTGATTCTCTAGAACAAAGAAAACATGACTTGAATACAGATTTAGCTCCTCATTGTTTTTATTTAGATCCATGTAGGTGTTGGTAAGCCTTGTAAAGCCTCCAGAATTTCTAGCCATTTTAGCAGTTTGGTTTGTTGCCACGCTGGCTGCTCCACAGTTATTTGGTACTAAAGCACTTAGGATTTGTCTTCACAAGAAAACTTCAGCATGTTTGAACATGACTGTCAAGATTTAAGTTAGCCTACATGATGCTGATTATGTCTGACCCTGGTTAGTGTAGATCAGGACAGACTGTCTTCTGTGTCAAGTCAGCTAAATTGTAACTAAACCCTGAGGTTAGCTGGAATGATACTGGAGATTGGTCCGTTTTTTCAGTCGTGGTCAAACACAGTACAGTTTTCTACTGAAGTCAAGCTCTTGGGTTACTGCTGAAATCTACCAACTTTGAATAAGAATCTGAGTCTTTGAACATAGATGTAGGTTCTAAGCCAGTGAAGAACTAGGAGCCACTTTGAAGCAAAGCTTCAGTATCTCTGTTACTGTGGAAATAGGCCACATAAACACCTAAATAGAACCAAGGTGTCTGTTTTTCTGTTGGTAGCTTTCAAAACAATGGCCAACTGATAGAGCTAGAAAGATCTCTAGTCAGAGTTTAGATGGCAAGATGGCTGGGACAGTTATTGTGTGATGTGCCTCCGTGGGAAAGCTAAGGCAGTGTCTACAGCAGTGACTTTCTATCTTCCAATATCATTCTTATGATAATGATTATATCTCTGGGCTAGTAAACTTTCTTAAAGGCTTGCAAAATCAGCATTAATCCCCCTTGGTGCCTGTAATTCTAGAACATGTCAATCCTGTGTAGCATGCAGGTGGGGTTACTGTAAGCCTTCCTTAGCTCACATCTGAAATGGTTTGTACAGAGTTCTGGGGGCTCTACTTCCATTCCCCAAGGAGAATGACCCTTTATTCTAGCTAGGAAGCAGAAATGTTGTCGGTTTAACTTGTGTATTTGCTTACAGTGATTCAGCCATTATGTTCCCCCTCTCCCCCCTTCCACCCTCCTGTAAAGTTTCCCTCTATTGGAAAGGGAAGTATTAACTGGCCAAGTGATGGGAAACTAATTGCAATGATGACTGTATAGTTTTTGTTACTAATTTCAGGGCCCTGACCACACACCCTGAAGTTGCTGAACAGTTGGATTTGCACAGCATGCTACGCTCCACTCTCCTAATGGGCTAAATGAGCATAGGGAGACACATTTTATAGGGGCACTCTGTTTACAACAGAATCCATAGGCCTGTGTGAACAAAACACTCTCAGCTGAGTCTGGCTGATGGGTTGGGAGCTATAGTAACTCAGTACAAGGTGAGAACCTCTTCAGCCTGAAGAAACTTCTGTGGAAAACTTTTTTGTTCTTAGTTCAGCAAATGTGTGCTGTGGTGCCAATTCAGTAAGGGTTCCTGGATTGTGATCCTGTAAGCTTGTCTCCTGGTGGGAATCAAAACTGATCAGACAGTTTCACTGCATTTGAAACAAACCTCTGCCTTCTCAGTTTGGTGAAATGACCATGGTAGGTTGAATCCCAGCATGTAACTTACTAAGGCAAAACCACTGGGCCAGCAGGATTCTTCATGTCAGTCCCATGCTATGTGCATGGTGGAGTGGCAGCATCTGTGCTGTTGTCCTAATGAGAAGGGTTAGTAACTACACTTATTTTGTTGTTTTTGAGGCAACTATTTTAAGGTGGAGACTTCTTCAAAGACCTACTGGCTCCTTGGGACAGGGCTCACGTCCTCCCATCTTTTGTGCAGTGCAGAGCATGCTGTTGTCATGTAACTGTTTTCCACAGCAAATTCTAGCAGTTGTTACTCCAAGAAGAACATTGGTCTCCATAGCTAATACCCTTCTTCTGTTTGCTAAGCAAGAGAGAGCTTTTAATTTTAACAGCACTAAAGCACCATATGGACTTATTCCTTATCTTACCATGAGTTCATTCCCTATTTTAAGCACTTAAGCAATAAGTAGTATTGCAGTTTCTCTCCTGTTTCTTCACTGTATCAGCTGTGTTCCATTCACAGGCTGCTGATTGTTGTTGAGCATTAAGAAACAGTCCTTTAAAACTACGTTAGAATTAGCATCTCGTGTTCAGCTAATTACTGTTGTGCTGCTTGATGTGCAAGCATAGCTATGTAAAACCACCAAGAAATAGCTAGATAGAACTTTGCACTGGAACTGATGTATGGAATCTGAAAGTGAATTCACTGATTGTATAGACTGACTTAGATAGTAGAAAATGTCGTAAAATTATGCATCCTTTAAGGGTTTTGTTTATGGATGTTAATTTCCAAAGCTGAATGTACTGGCTTTTCCCCTAGAGACCATTGCAGGAGGAACTTGCTACCAATGGTGATGTTCCTTTTACCTCCTGACTGTTAATAAAATGAAGCTGTATTTAGGAACAAGAGCTCAGATGGGCCTCGGGCAGCTTGATTTGCTATTGCAGCATTCTCAGTGCTGTTGGGGAGAGACTGATGAGTCATCAAGTCAGGTGACTGTCTTTGCTGTGTGTATGGAATTTCTTCCCCCTCTGCAGCAGGCTTTTTGCATCCTTCTATGTAGGAGGCTTGGGGGGCCTTTTGGGAAGGACAGTCATTTGCTACTAAATGCTGCTACTTTAGTGCTGAAATCTGGGGTTGCTTCATCTGGCCTGTGGACTTTTTGCCTGTCCTTTTCCCTTACAAAGCAAGGTAAGAAATCCTTTGATATTTATGGTATGATAAATCTAGTCATTTGTTTCCTGCTACAAAAAGGCATTTTATGATCATCTCATCAGGGTCTTAATTTCTAAGACAGATTTTTGTCCCAGGGTATAGGGCTCAAATTTTGAACAGCATTGAATGTCTCTCCATCAGTGATTACATGCCAAATTTAAAAGGCAAAAGATAGTAATCATGACAGAGAATATTGGGTGCTTTCTTACACTGGCAGCAGAAAACCTTTCACTTCTTGGGGGACAGCTCTGCAGCCAAGTGACTTTACTGGGGGGAATCTAGGTTGAAAACTACTGGGTTTGGGGCTTTTCTGTCTGTTACATTCTGTGTAACAGATCCATAAGTAACAGACTAAAAAGTAACTGCTCTGCTCACAATGCGGGTAACCAAGGAAGAGTGAATTGTGTGTAGTGTTTAACCCCAGGGGCTGGGGGAGTCCTCTTAAGGGACTAAAAGAATTTAGTAAAATCCTTGCGTGTCCAGCTCTGTTAACATAGTAAGGTGGTCTTGGCTGATTAAGGTCGGTAGTGTGGTGATGGTGGTGGCTAAATGCTAAACACAATCAGTATCTGCGCTTGTAGTGCAGTGCTGGCCGGCAGATAGCAGCCTCCCATGTGGGGGGCACAGTACAGAATATAGTGACACAATCCTTGCCCCCTAAGGAGATGACCGTATGGTCTAAGATGAAAACCTACAGAACCAACCTGACCACCAGCTACCAGGAAGCTCAGCTGGGGGGGATGGAGAGCAGTGGTTTCTGAATAGTGTTCAGTATTTCAAGGATTGTAGCCCCTTGAGAAAGGTGTCCGTGCTTCTGGGCCTTGTGGCTTGGTGCACCAGGATGTGGAGGTGGTTCTGACCACATGGGAGAAGGATCCGAAGGGAGTATTGAAGCAGGTTTCGTTGCCAGGGTATTGGAAGCCTTAGCAGTGGATGTTGGTTTTGGAGAGGTAAGCCAGACCAGTGTTGTGCAGACATTGGGCATGTCTACACTGCAGCTGGGAGGTGTGATTCCCAGCCCAGACAGACCACGCTATGTCAGCATGCCAAAAATAGTGCAGCATGGGCAGCCATTTGGACTAGTCACCCAAGTTCAAGCCCATCCAACCCCATGGGTTTGAACTTGGGTGGCTAGCCTGAGCCACAGCCTGTGCCACAATGTCCCCACTGCTGTTTTTAGCATGCTAGCTCGAGGTGTGCAAGTGCGAGTCTGTGTACCTGGGCTGGGAGTCGTACCTCCCAGCTGCAGTGTAGGTGTATCCTTAGAGGTCAGGATGAGGCACTTGAAATGTTTGGGTCAAGGGCAATCTAATGGAATGATTCCAAAACCTTTGACATGGAGAGAGTGGTGAGTGAGGAAGATGACTTTGGTAGCCTTCTGGACAAAGTACAGGGAAGCAAGGGGGGAGTGGGGATGCAAGAGAAGGGGAGGAGATTGTCTCTCTGTCTGAAAGATGGACAAGATCTAGGTAGGGTGTTTTTCCTATCCTATCTCCTAGAACTGGAAGGGACCTTGAAAGGTCATCTAGTCTAGCCCCCTGCCTTCACTAGCAGGACCAAGTACTGATTTTGCCCCAAATCCTAAGTGGCCCACTCAAGGATTGAACTCACAACCCTGGGGTTAGCAGGCCAATGCTCAAACCACTGAGCTATCCCTCCCAGAAGGCTTTTGCTGCAGGTCTAAATGAATGTGTTTCTGTCCTTGGAATGATTGCTTTTGCCTCATGCTGTGGGCTCTTCAAAAGCTCTGACTGAAGATGAGTTAAACCCTTTCAAATAACATCACTGGCTGTGGCTCACAACTGACTTTCCTGATCTGAACAGTTTGTGTTTGAGCTCCAGAAGGAGCCGACGTAGAATGGTGTGACCTGATCCAAGTCCCTTTATGCCTCTGTTAACCTAGGTGGGAGCATGGATGAGGAGCAACAACTTTTTACCTCTCATGGTTCAGTCACATCAGAATGTAGATTGGTCTTTGGTTCAGCACACGGATTTAAGGATTGTGTAGGTAGGAACTAACCCTGCAGTAGTGTTAATGGCTCTGGAGCTTCCGTCGGTGAACGATCTCTTGGAGTGAATGTTCTGGGTGGGATTTTAAGTCCTGCTGCTTTTTCAGTGGGGCATGTGGAATAGCACAGCTGGAGCCACTGCTGCACTGACTCCCTTGCCTGTGACTCCTGAGCTTCAGGTGGCCTTTTGGTGCCGACGCCCTCTTAAAGTTGTGAAATAGCTGATGGAATTCTCAACAAACTTTTTAAAATTGGCTTCTAATGCTAAGCTACACAGTATAGCCTCATAGTGCTGAGGACTCCACTCTGTTCCTGAGCTACTGCATGGTCACAGGACACTTTGTGCCAGAAGGATTAGATAGCTCTAGGAATTAGAAATGGAACACCCAGCCTTTCATCTCTAGGTTACCAGTTCCCATTCAAGTTGGTAGGGACTGAGTCATGATCATCTCTTCAGTGGCCTGGGAAATGAATAAATGGGTATCCACATCACACAACCCACTATTGTGAGCGAGCACTTGGGCTTGGGAAAACCTGCTTGTTGAGGGTGAGTAGGAATTCTGGCTGAGTGAGACTAGGGAGAAGCAGAGGGCCCACGTACAATGGAAGAACTGGGAGACTGAGCCCTATGTGCCCTGGAGAGCAGCAGTCTTCTCCCTACTATCCCTAGAGAGCAGACTGGGAAGGGGAGCCCTGCAAGGAGGGTGGGATAGGTGTTGTGTATGTGCAGATGGAATAGCAGCACATGTATCTTTCACCAGGTCTAGTAGGTTTGGGGGCAAGTTTTTCAAGCCCTGATGAACCCCTTTGTTAACTGTCTAAGCAGAGACACTGGGCATAGGGTATGCTCTGAGCCTAAACTCAGCTCTCCAGGGTTGGTTTGATGGTGGGGATGAACTGCTCTTGGCTGTATCCGTTCTGCACTCTGGGTACACAGAGCAGTCAATCTCCAGGGCTTTTCCCAACACTTTATTTGGATTTGTTCTAGGAATGAATTAACATACGGGTAGCAAGTGATGCCCACTTAGATCAGTAACATTGCCATGAGTTTCCAAGGTAACACACAACCAGCAGGATGATGGGTGACAAAGCAAAGAGCTGTTTAAACGCTGTTATCAAGACCTCAAGCACAGAGCAGCCCAACTGCCAGTTATTACAGAAAGGACATGGATCTGCAGTCTGTTTGTGGCCTGTCAGTGAGGAGTTTTGCAAATCCTTGTGTTTAAGCTCTAAATCTATTTTGAAGTCTTTCCCAATCCGTAAGTGTAAGGCCTCCTGTTAACCCTGCAGAATCTATCCAGCTGTCTAACAACGGAGCGTATAGCAGCTGGATGCTGTGGTGTTGGCATCACTTGACTTGTAGAAGGAATACATTTGACGTAGCAATCTCAGAGACATAACAAACACTAAACTGTGACGCTGTAAAAATGCACTGGGGGGATTCCAGGCATAGTGGTACTTTAGGCTGCATACAGTACTTATGCGGCTCAGAAATGCTGGTTTGAAAGTTGTGAAATCACTTATCATTCTTGTAAATGTTGCAGATTGAAGTGAGCCTTACAGCAAGGGGGAGAGGAGTGGGAGATGAACTTTGGGCTTAAAATAATACATTCAGAGCATAGTTTGCTGTACTTAGTGGTGTTAAAATCAGGGTGGAAATAGTTCCACAATAAGCACCTGGGGCCCTGTATTGCCAGTGTCACAATGTTGTTAGTAATAAGGCTTGTTCTACTGGTATGTCTTGCTGAAGTAAAAAAATAAGCAAACTGCTATTCACTATAGCTGGCCATGAATCCATAGTGGTGGAAGGGGTGGGAATTAAGGTGCATCGGACCACGTGAATTTTGAGGCTCCTGCACTGGGTTTTCTGTTAATTGGAAGCAATGGGAGAGGGGAGCTGAAAAGGGGAGTCTGCTGCTCACTGGGTTAGGTCTGTTCCTGCTCTGTAGAGAATGAACTGTTGATTGTCTTCTTATTGGGCAGGTAAACGGGCAAGATGAACTTTTCCAAGCTACCCAAAATCCGAGATGAAGATAGGGAAAGCGTGTTTGGCTACGTCCATGGAGTCTCAGGACCCGGTAGGTGCTGTTCGGTTGGGGAAGGCGTGGGTTCAACATTGTATTATGAAAACTGTTTCATGGATCTTTGTCCTCTTGGAGGAAGCACAGTGAAGCTTTTCCAAGTGATTAATTGTTTCCCCCCCCCCCCCCCCCCACACTCACACATACTCTACCTAGCACAAAGCCCTCAAAGAGCTGTCGGCTGCTTTACATGCATGTACGAAATTGAGAGTCACCAGCATGGGAAATGTCAGTAAGGTGTTACTATGTATTAGTTTTATTTATTATAAATCAACCACTGTGAATGCGTGTCTTCCTGTGTGTCAAACCCTGTGTATTAGAGGGCATTGTATTGAAGAAAGCAGGACAACTTTAGGAATCTCTTCAACATAACAGTCACATTTCATTCATAAGCCAATGTATTAAATTATTGTAGTTAGTTTCTGGTCATTTAGGATAGTGAGGTAGCTTAGGGCCAAAATATTATCCACTTTAAAATAGTTCTAATCAGGTGGCAAAGGCTTTATCAACTTCAAAGATCTGTTTAAAAATCATCTGTCACTTTCCTGCAAAATCAAACCTATCAAATACAAATAGTAGTAATAAAATGGCACAGTCCCTGCCCCAGCACACTCCATAAGTTAAATGGACAATATACTAGATGGTCTGATGTCAGAATAGTGGGAGTGTCGTGTCTTTTTTACTTTTCCCAGGGGTGAATGTGCTCATGATGGGCTTTGGGGAAGGAGTGTCTTTTTAGCAGGGATTTGGGAGGATTGTCATTTAGAATCTTAAATCTTCTTAGTCTCGTGGTGAGTACAGGGCATATCCTGGATATGAATTGCAGCTGTCTATAGATTACTAAGGTCTAATGGCGGCTGGCCATAGGACCCAGGGAACAGGGGTAATAAGCACAGGACATTTTTGTTTTGGCTCATAAGTTCTGCAGCTGTCCCTCCAGGACCCGCTTACTACTTACATGGACTGATTGGGTACCAGACCTCTGCTTTCCAGCACTCTACATTCTTTGCTGGGTTAGCTGACTTCTTCAGACAAGATGTGAAATAGTTTCACCCAGGTGTTTTTCTTTTTCAGTGGTCACTGCTTGCAACATGGCAGGTGCAGCTATGTACGAGTTGGTACGAGTTGGCCACTGTGAGCTGGTGGGAGAAATTATCCGGCTGGAGGGTGATATGGCTACTATCCAGGTGTATGAAGAAACCTGTATCCTTCTCATTGGTGTCTTTGAGGCCTGTCAAACTAAGTAATCCTAACAGGTAGGATGATGAGTAGAGTAGAGCAAATAAACAAACCTCAGTGGGACTAGATTGCAGTGGTCATAGGCAGAAGCCATCTCTGTTCCTTATCCCTTACATAGGTTTTGATGGAGCGTGTGTAAAAAGTGCATGATTACATTGTTATAATTGCACAACCCTGGTAATGAGACCGTCTTCAAAGTACACCGCTGCTTCTATAAGACTTGCATAATATATCCTGTATCTATTGTTACAGTTGAAGGCAACTGCACCTGTATTCACCCTCTGGCCCAAGAAGGGCACCCACTCTAGGCTCCTGGTTCCTCAGCCATCATTTCTCTTGGACAGAGACCTGTGTTTCACTCCCTTCTGACCAGAGTATTTCCAGGCTACACAGTTCCCTGCCTACACTGTGATATTCCCAGCAATCCAGGCTGCCTATACAGGCCAGTGTTTGGGCTTTGCTTCCTTTCCAGAGGCTATGAACAGAGAAATGGCCAGCAGTTACAAGTTACCATACAGCTCTATATAAACCAGCACCTTTATTCTAAAAGTAAAAGCAATACCAGAGAAAACATTAAAAACAATAAAAGCATCTATACACATGCTAAAAAGCTCACCAGGGTCACCCCAACTCCAGTCTCGGGCTTTAGTAGGAGTCCATCTTTCAAAACCCACTGGACTTTCCCCATCATTACAAGTTTGTAACTATCTCAGACAGAACCAGAACGCAGACTGGACAGATCAGTCTGTTTCTTTTATAGCTCAGGCCTTTGATCACCAACTCCTGGAACAGGTAATCAGCAGAATGTCATCCTCTCCTCAGATGTACCGTCAAAAGGCTGGGATTTGGCATGACTGGAGGTGGGGAATTTGTATAAACCTATCTGTAGATATTTCCCCGGAAACCTATTTGGGGTCCCACGTTCATTCCTGCCTTTCTCAGTATAGTCCTTTGAACTCCCACACATCACATCCCCCCCCGCTAGAGAGGTTATGTACAAGCCCAATAAGGTTTTTTGAGGATATTGAAGAGAATTTCCATCATTCTCACGTCTCCTTAAACCTCAATCCTGATTTAATGTCTAACTTCAGTTACACTTGAACTTGGTAACTGGACTGTATTTGTTCATTGGCAAATACAAATGACAAACACCAGAGCTACCAAGCAAATTCAGTTTTTGGTGGCGGTTTTTGCTTTGGTTTCAAAAAGTGTGTACTGTTAAAATATCCTAATACAGCTTTAAAATTGGGAAGGATTCATCCTTTGGGTGGATTGATTTCTCTGCTAAACATAAGCATATTGCACATGTATCCTTGGGAAATCCATACTGTTGATCCAAACTTGCTTGCTACAAAAATGTACCATCCAGTTTTGGTAATAGATAATGATGTTGAAGGAGGGAGAACATCAGGGAGGGAGCCATTAAACTTGGAGTTGGCTACATCATCTCCATCTCTGTGCAAAAGTATTATGTGGGTCATGAAGTCTCGCTGAAGTTCTATTTTGAGGGCTTAAATGGAGAATAGACTTCTTGCCTTACTGACTCCACGGGTTAATTTCACACGGGAAGAGCCCTTATATAGCCCTCATCACCAGGGTATGTGAGCACCTTCCTATAGCACATTAAATGGCAACTGTCACCTGTGACTCATTCTCTTACCCTCCCCAGGAGGCGTAAGTCACATGAGGCTCTTTAGAGATGAACTAGCTTTTATCTGTCCTCTTTGGATCTCTAAATATGGTTGTGGGTTTCCAGTAAACTTTTCCATTTTGTGGCTCAGGACTAATGGTCATAAAGGAAAATATTTAGTGTCTCCTCTGGAGAGTGAAAACATCAATCTGAATTATTCCAGGCTGAGATATGAGAATAGAGGCTGAATGCTTATCTCCTTTACGATACATTGCATTGCACAATCTGAGCAGTTGAATTAGTGAGATAAAATGTCTTTTGGTAAATGCGTGGATGAGCTTTTCCTGAACCGACCTCTTTAGCTGGTGTCTCTGTAGGAGATCCTGTACTCCGTACTGGCAAACCCCTCTCAGTGGAACTTGGCCCTGGCATTATGGGGGCCATTTTTGATGGTATCCAGAGGCCTCTGACAGACATCAGCACTCAGACCCAAAGTATCTACATCCCCAGAGGTGTCAACGTGTCAGCCCTGAGCAAAGACCTCAAATGGGACTTTTCACCTTCCAAAAACCTGCGGGTAGGCTATGACAAAGCTGCCAAAAATCCCCCAGGCACATTGCAGTGTGGGGGAAGAATGTGCAGAGTGATGAATTGTGAGTCACATTTTCAGATACATTGTGTCTGTGAAACAGAAGTCCAGTGAGCTTGAGGGTGGGCATACTGGTGGATTAAGGCAAAGTGGCTATGAAAGAGCAGGCAGTGAATGCCTGTACCACTAATGTGATGCTAGGTGGCACAGTTGGTAAATACAGTGGTACCTATTAAACTGGATGTCTTTACAGTACAATAAAGATAATTAATGGGAACACGCTGGGCATAGCAAATAGGATAGCTATAGCTCTCTAACGCATCCGTTTTCTGGGAGAGGGTGGTGTAGCTCTGGCCAAGTTATTTTGTCAACCCTGAAGACCGCCTCGCTGCTGAAACGTGAGACCTTTGATCTGATTGCCTTCTTCTAGTACCTCACTTTCCATTGTCTACAAATTGGCGCATTCCATCTTTGCTGTACTCAAGTTAGTCTGGCTGATGGGTAGAAAGGAGGCCAGGGAATCTCCACTACTCATCCATAATCACACAGCTGTCTGAGCCTTGCAAGCCTCATTGCATATAATGGTTGCGGTTCTTGTGTAGGCTGATAGCACATTTCTAGCAGGGCTGTCACAGTGCTAGTAAAAGATGCAAACAGGCTATTGGGCTGTTACAGTGCCTTACACAGAAGACAGTCAGGGTGCTAGATTTAAGGACTGTTTTATAAAGCCTTGTGCTTCTCTCTCTAAACCTGAAGCTTTCATTTGTATGACTAAAGGAATACTTTCTTCTCCTGATCCTAGGTTGGCAGTCACATCACTGGGGGAGATATTTATGGACTGGTGAATGAAAATTCCCTTATCAAACACAAAATCATGTTGCCCCCACGGAACAGGGGGACGGTAACATATATTGCTCCACCAGGGAACTACGACACATCAGTAAGTTTTCCAGATGGTGCTGGCTAGTGCTTTCCACACTCTTGCAGCTGGGTTTTGGAGATGCAGGTCACCTGCTGCCAACTTGCCAACAGTGATCACTCTAATACCTTGTGAAATCAAGCTGCTCCATATGGTGAAAACTCAGCCTTGCTCATGTGCGGGAGCGGATGCCATTTAAATACACCATGTTTGCCACTCCACTGTGGGTGGTCCTGCAGTGTCCCAAGTACATGCAGAATCAACAATGGCCTTTTCTTTAGCTACTGTGTGTCACGATTATTTGAAGCTGAGGCTTTGTGCTTACACTTGATTTCCTACTCCTTTGGCATTCTGTGCCAAAAAATTAAAAATTCTGCGCACAATATTTTAAAATTCTGCACATTTTATTTGTCAAATAAATGTGGAAGCCCCAGCATGGCATTGGGGAGCACAGGCCACTGGCTGCACAGACATGAGATCACTGTGCCGCACCCCCCCCCCCCCACCACCACATTCCCCTGACACAGACTCAGCGGTGAGACTGCACCCAACTCCGACACAGTGCAAGGACTGGGGCAGCCCCAGAAAGACCCCGGGGCCCTGCCCCTCTATGCCAGGTGCACCAGGTGTGGGCAGGCAGGCTCAGCAAGGCAGGATCCAAGTGTGGGGGGGGTCCAGGTGTGGATGGAGAGGGTTCTGTGTGGGACAGTCTGGGTGCGGGTGGCTCAGTAGGGGATCTGGGTGCAGGGGGGATCTTGATGCACGTGGGCTTGTTGGGGGTGGTGGTTCTGGGTGCAACAGTAATGGGACTCTGCCGGTGGGTCCAGGTAAAGGTGATTGGGACTCAGTGGGGGTGGGGGGGGGGATAGAGCTTGGCAGGGGGATTCAGATGCTGGGGGAGTGGGGCTCAGTGGGGTGGGGATCCAGGTGCAGGATACTCATTGGGGTGGTGCAGGGAGAGTGGGTCTGGAGGGGGTTCTGGGTGCAGGGGGGGGCTGAGGCTTGGTGGGAGGGTCTGGGTGTGAGGGGGGTCTGGATGCATGGGGGTTGGGCAGATGGAGCAGCTCACTGTACTGTGATCGCTCCCCCAGCAGCTGAGGAGCAATGGGTGCAGGAAGCATGGGGTGAGGGGAATTTGCAGAGCTTCCTACAGCTAGGGGAGAAATCTGGAGGTTGGTCTGACATGGCCCTGGATGCCATGCAGGGGAAGAGGAAGTCCTGTCCTGCCAGCTGGGATTGGCAGCTGAGCCCGGCGCAGGGTAGGGGCCACCCTGTCCCACCCTCTGCCCCACAGTGATTTACTTCTCTGCTGGCTGCTCTGGGAACCCAAAACATACTGCTGTGGAGGGTCACGTGACAGCTCTTGTGGCTCCCCTTTGTTTCCCCATCAGAAAGTCATTTTTCTGCTGGGAAACAAAGAAATCTGCAGGGGGCATAAATTCTGCGCATGCACAGTGGTGCAGAATTCCCCCAGGAGTAATTTCCCTGACATTGTAAATATGGGAAGTGGGTTTCCTGCAGGCTGGGGTAGTAACTGGGGTGACTGGAAGGCCTATGGCTCTAAAGAATAACTAGTCATTAATGGTGTGCATTGCTGGTGGGATTCTGTATAGACTTGTGAGAATGAGAACTTGCACATTCCCCCAGCATCTAGCTGTCTGCTTACTCCGGGTGTCTGCTGCCTTCTGGTAGGATGTTGTCTTGGAGCTGGAATTTGAAGGTGTGAAGGAGAAGTTCACTATGGTACAGGTCTGGCCTGTACGTCAAATCCGTCCCGTCACTGAAAAATTACCAGCCAACCATCCCTTACTAACTGGCCAACGGGTCCTTGATGCCCTCTTCCCGTAAGTACCACCTGGGGTTCCGTGGGGCTTGGTCTGATCTTTGTACAAGAATTCCTTTAAGAGGAGTGGAAAATGTATATAAATCTCCTATGCCCCAGAGCAACATCCCAAAAATGGTGATGCAAGTACTTCAGAGGAATCCCTGGCAAAACCAAAATTTCCCTGTGCACCAAAAGGAGGAGGAAAATGTCATAATAAAACAGGCCTAGTAAATGCTATAACTGGGGAGTCTCCAGATATAGTCAGTTATCACTTATCTTATCACTGAGAAAGCAGCTTGTACAAGGGCCTACATTTTCCAGATTGGAGGCCTAAAGTTAGGCACCTGCAACTCCCAGTGACTTCAGAGGCTTGGCACCTGTGAAAATATACCACTTATTTAGGTGCCTGCATATGGATTTAAGTGCCTAACTTTAGGCATCTATGCTTGACAACATTGGCCTAATGTCTCATGTCACTTCTTCTCTCAGTGATGCTTCTAAGTTGGATGTTCAGCCTGCTCATTCCTCAGACATCTCCATTAGTGAAACACTTTTTTGTACTGAACCTGTTCCAGCTGTTGTCCCAGCACTAGCTAGTTACTCTGGGAACAGTGGTAGGTGCTGTTGGTGTAGGGGAGGGACTGCCTGTTCCCTTTGTTCTGGCTTGTTGAAATATCGCATGTACTCATGACATGGGGTAAACCTGATTCCATGTGCCATCTTTGCCGTCTTAGGCAAGTGAATTGAGAGAGCCTCAGAGGTCTGAGAAGAAAACTTACTCCAATATGCAAACAGGACATTGCTTGTCTTTGTCTGAGTTCAGTATAAACCAGTCTGGCTCTTCTTTCCTCAGGTGTGTACAAGGGGGTACTACTGCTATCCCCGGGGCCTTTGGCTGTGGAAAGACTGTGATCTCCCAGTCTCTCTCCAAGTACTCCAACAGTGATGTTATCATCTATGTAGGCTGTGGAGAACGAGGAAATGAGATGTCTGAAGTACTCAGAGATTTCCCAGAGGTCAGTATGGGATGCAAGGATTCTTTCCAAATGTTCCTGGGAACAGAGGTGTTGCATGTGTCTTGTTGATATGGTGGCTTTGAACCACTGGATACTGTCAGACCCTCAGCTGTTGCAGGCCTCATTTCATGTCCCTCCAGACACAATGTGGCGTGGTAATCTGTTGTGCTATAGTAAGAGCTGTCATTGTCCCATCTAGGGAAGGATGTCAGTTTTGGGAGCTCTCAACACAACATTTGAACTAACGTTGGGATAAACATTTAAAAAAACAAAACAAAAAAAACCCCCCAAAATAATAGGCAACATTACATAAATGTTGAGGTTTTAGTTGCACCCATGAAGAAAATCTTTTCAAAAGCTGGTTGAGTTCTGCCCCTTTGTATGTATACACTAGTGTTGAAGTAACTGAGAATGTAGATGCTCAGCACCTCTGCAAATCAGATCCTAGGGGTGTTATTGCGAGATAATACAGACAATGTGACAATGTGCTCTTCAGTGCTCCTTTATAAGGGGAAAGGGAATCCCTGTCTCTGACTGCGGTTGCCTAATGGTGGGTCTCATTGCCTGGGGTGTAATTTATGGAATTGAAAACTCATGTGTGATTGATTTATTTTTAAATCAAAACCCTAATGTAGCATTAAGACTGTTTTGCACATCAATTTATTAACTTGACTACTGTGGTTCCTTCCTATAGCCTACGTTTTCAAAGCAATATCTGTGCAGTTCCCTGTTCTTCCCTCTCCACCTCCCTACCCCCCCCCAAAAAAATCCACCTTCGTTGTCATTGGGAGAGTTGAGTCGTCCCTTTATGGGGATGCAATAGTAGGGGGGACAGATGTGTCTCCTGGGAGAGCTAGCTTCTTCTAGAAATTACAGAGCACAATGCACAAACATGTAAATAGATTCTTTTCTGGTCTCACGGGGAGGCTGAGGAAGACTATAATTAAATTCACAAAGACAACATGCTCCGCATTTCCCTCACAAGTTTACTGAACAGTAACACTGCTAATACTAAAATAAGCCAACAAAATGGCAAACGTAAGAACCAGAGAGCATTAATATAGCAATACTGCTCATCTAGCATATTTACAGGACATGGTCTGAGCACAGGAGTGAGGCTGTGAGTTCTAATCCCACCTCCTGCTCTAGAAAGTCATTTACCTTTTCTGCCTCCGTTTCCCTATCTACATATTGTCCACAAAGGTTCCAAAGTACAATTGTTTGTACACCATTTTGAAGGTGAAAGCATTTATATCTGTTCTAAGTGGTATTGATCCAATTATCTGAACAAGCTTTACCTCTAGTAAATCTGTCCTCACCCTTTCACTGGTGGGCAAACCGAGGCATGTAAATTAAGGGATTTACCCAAAGTCACTTGGGGTTTCGGTAACAGAACAGCATATAGAACTCACGAGCCCAAAGTCCAATCCCCTGCTCTCATTGTTAGACCACTTGTGAGGGCAAATACTCTTGTACTGGGTCTTTTGCTGGCACAGGAGTGGGGGGGATAATCACTGTAGGGTTATACAGATTCATGTGCTGCTTTTTTTTTTGCCTTTTTAGCTCACAATGGAAGTTGATGGGAAGGTAGAAAGTATTATGAAGAGAACAGCCTTAGTAGCAAATACCTCCAACATGCCCGTCGCTGCCAGAGAAGCCTCTATTTATACCGGTAAGAGTTACAAGAGAAGTAAAAGCTACCCGGGATGGGTGTCATCTTGCCCTCTGGTATATCCAGATTCCAATGTATTCTCTGCTTACTAACTTTGCTTAGTTTCAGAAACTGATCTTTCTAAACCTTACTTACCCAATAGGTTTTGTGTAGTAGTTTGATCTTCTCTTAGACATAGGCTGCCAAGGAATTGCATTTGCCGTTTTAATCCTTGCTACTAGTGTGGATTTTTTGTCAGCTCTGATCCTGTAGTTGTTTGGTATCAACTCTGTAAAGCTTAGCTCATTCTGGAAAGAGTATGGTTTCTTGACTGTGGAGAATACAGCTATGACCTTTTTATCTCTCTTTACATTCCCCCATAAATTGGTGGGATGAGGGTTATGCCCTTCATCTTAAAATACAAGCTGTTTACTGAATGCTGTCAAATACTTGAGACAAAACCTGACCTCCCTTAAAGTTATTGTAGTCTGCCAGATTGGAAACCAAAGGATGCGTCCCATTAGCTTTAAATCCCCTTCTCTGCTGTAAAGGACTGTTTTAAAGCCACACTTTGGGAATAGCCTCCCTGTCTGTTACACTGCCTCGGAGGCAACCTTTCAAAAGAAGCACAAGTTAACTAATGGCATAGCTCTTGAATCTCATGGACCAGAAGAACAAGAATGGGGGCACAGTCCACGTGGCTCACCAAGGGGGAGCAAATCTGTGTTCAGAGAATAGGAGCAGAGAGGGAGAAGGTACCAAAGCAGTGAGAAAACTCTTGGGAATCCAAAAGGAATAACTTTCAGCCTCCCTTGTCATCAAAATCTAAATGAGTATTTCAATGTCCCCTGAAAAGGCTTCTTGCCCTTCTAGGAAAGGTGTATGAGCCAGAGTACTTGTCTGAACTGTAACCTGCAGTGTGCTCTTCTCTTTGTTCTAGGAATCACCCTGTCTGAGTATTTCCGGGACATGGGCTACAATGTCAGTATGATGGCTGACTCCACTTCCCGATGGGCTGAGGCCCTTAGGGAAATTTCAGGGCGTTTAGCTGAAATGCCAGCTGGTGAGTAGACTTTGTTCTTGGTGTTCAGCCACAGGAAGCCTTCCTGTAGATGCTGAGCCTTCGCATGATGTAGTTTCTCTGTGATGCTTGCAGACAGTGGCTATCCAGCCTACCTCGGTGCCCGTCTGGCCTCATTCTATGAGCGAGCTGGCAGAGTGAAGTGTCTGGGGAACCCCGAGCGAGAAGGAAGTGTCAGCATCGTCGGGGCGTAAGTACTGAACCTTTCCGCATTCCCTGGATTGCAGCTCTTCTCGGGGGTGGGTGATGGGAGCAGTGGCTTGATGCTTCCCAGACAGGCAAGCAGAAATGGCCCCTTCCCTGAGGAACTCCCAGTCTAAGGACAGAGTGACAGGAAGCAGAGTTTGGGCAGGGAGGGAATAACATGCCTGTCAACAGTATGCAAGAGGGATTGAAATGTGGAGAGGATAAGAGGCCTGTGGGTGAGCTCAAGGAGACTGTACCATGCTCAAGGGGCAGCATGGATGGAAGATGGTATGTAGATGATTATGTGAGAAGCTGGCACATGAGTGATTGAGAGTGGGAACACAGGCAGAGCAGAGAAGCCAGTGTGGGTTGGACAGGAACTCATTGTGATGTAAGAGAAGCTTGTATAAGTAGGGAGGGGCAGAGTTATGGAGAGCTTTGATAGTGGTGACACACTGCTTGAAAATCCCTCCACAGACTCTCTACCACTATGGCATCAAGCTGAGGGAGGGGAGTGACCTGATCAGCTTCCCTGCCTGTCATTCTGATGCTCTCTGCAGCAGAGAGGCTGAGCAGGATGAAAGTATAGGCTCTTGAGACTTGGACAGGGAAGAGATGGTGGAGACCTTTGTGAGAGCAGTTTCTGTAGAGTGAGGCAACAGTTGTAGCCAGTTCGCTGGTGAAAGGGAGGAGGGAGATGGGCTGACAGCAGTTTCAATGTGGCATTAGGAAGGTAACTTGCCTTAGACTTGCAGGAATGTCTCTGATTTTCTTCTGTGCTCAATGTCCTAATAACTTAGACATCTGTATACCTGTCTGAGGAGCTGGAAACCTTTAAATTTAAAAGCAACTTCACTTGCTTATCTGAAAGTGGTAGATGGTTCTACTGGTTGGAGCAAAAAAAAGGCCACCAGAGCTCCACTCCCCTCGCTCTCTCCTCCCAGGCCCCGCTGGGCGCGGGCAGTAGGGCTGCAGCTTGTCCCTGGCCAGCTCCGTCGCACTCGCTATCCCATAGTCCCGGGCCCTGGCGAGCCTGGAGTCCCGGCGAGTAGCCTCCCGGCGCCGCAGCCTAGTCCCAGCTGCCCATTGTGCCAGGCCAGCCCAGGCTCTGGCGGCGACTCTGCGTCCGAACCGCACTCGCAGGCGTTGCAGGAAGGGGAGGGGACGCTGCGAAGCCAAGCGGGCCTCTTTAAGGGAGAGCACTGCTTGTCTGAGGGGGAGGCTCATCTCCACAACAGTCAGTCCCTACAGGAGCGGGGTGGGCTCCCCCAGCACCAGCTTATCATGTTGCCAACTTGAGTCTTTCAAGGTGCCAGCAATAAGCGGGTGACTTGGAGAGCCCTGCAGCAGCTGGGTCCACACTGCAAATGGGACAAACACTCTCCCACGTAACCGCTCTCGTCCGCTGACGGACACAGATCTTCACTTCGTGTCTCTCTCGCTGACCCCATACACAGAAGGGGGAAGAGGCAGAGGCTGTGAGAACAGCTGTTACCTGGCTGGAGAGCAGAGCACGTTGTCCCCAGCCCACCAGGTAACCAGAGGGTGGGGAGTTTAACACCTCTGCGCCTTGCAGCACCTCCCGCAGCGGCAGCTGAGCCCTGCGAGACAGAGTAGCTGGCTCACGCTGCCCTGCGGATTGGGGCGCAGCTCAGCCTGCCTGACCCCAGCGCTGCCTGCAGCCGGGTGGCAAGCTTGTCTCCGCTCTGTCTCTTCCACGGAGTCTGGGCGGGGGGGGCATGAGCCCCCTCTGGGCTCCGCCTGTGCCGGACGTCCCGACCAAAGGTAGGTCGGGACACGGGATAAATCAGCAAATATCGGGACAGTCCTGATAAAATCGGGACGTCTGGTCACCCTAGCTGGGGGGCTCCCCAGAAGTGGCAACATCCCTCTCGCTCAACTGCTAGGCAGAGGTGTGGCCAGGCAGCTCTGAGCACAGCCTCCGCCTGCAGGCACCGCCCTCGCAGCTCCCATTGGCCGTGGTTCCTGGCCAATGGCCACGCCTTCACCTAGTAGCTGAGCAAGGGGGATGTTGCCACTTCTGAGGAACCCCCCCAGGTAAGCACTGCCCAGAGCCCACCTCTCCCCATCCCATGCCCCAACCCCTTGCCCCCTCCCACACCCAAACTCTGCTGCTGGAAGTATAGGGGGCACGGTGGCCCGAGACTGCCCCAGCAGCGGCCGGTGCAACTGGGACAGGAACTTTCCCTGAGCCAGGAGCACCAGCCACTGCAGAAGTCACGGAAAGTCATGGAATCCGTGACCTCTATGACAAACTCTCAGCCTTAATCATCCATCTGTATAATGACTTGGTGCTACAATTTATAGAAGTGATATTAACCACTACAAGAATGGACCTCTTATTCTGTGTCAAACTGTCTCCCCCCAAACACTTTAAATTTCTGGACCCCAGGCTGTCTTGAGAGAATCCTCTCTTTTCCCCTCCAACACCTTATCCTCAGCAATGAGCCCTGGGTCACAGCCTTGAGTCATGAGGCTGGGGTCAGATGTCAATTGGATCATCTCGACAAATAACTAGATCCTGTAACTGTATTGTATGGCCTAGGGTTTGGAAATGAATGGATATCAATACGTGGCAGGGCAATGTTACCTGCAGTGGAAAGTTGTAATTGGTCCCAAATGTGGACTTTGTGCTCAGGAAAGGTGTTGTTTCTCCTCAGATTTAGTTTTTGAATTCTAAACACACTGTTTGGATCAGAGTTCAGAATCCTGATGTCCTGCTGTCTGCTCTGAAACCTTGACTCTTGATTGATGAATACTATTTTGTACCAAGAATTGGGAAGGCCTGATGCTGCTAATGCTGGATCAGGAAAATGTGACTGTTCACCAAGAGTAAAACCAGTCAGGATCCTTCCTCTTCCTGCATCCTCTGACTTTGGTTTCAAATGAGTGGGGCATTTTGTTGCAAGGAAGACATGGAGGCTGGCAAATCTGGCTGCTACTGGTATTGAGTTATGGTGCTGGGTTTGGAGCTTCAGCTTAGCCCTGCACCAGTGCTGCTGATCACTGCTTTCCTTTCTCTCTCTTCCTGCTCAGTGTATCTCCCCCTGGTGGTGACTTCTCAGATCCTGTCACATCTGCCACTCTGGGCATTGTTCAGGTACGTGCCACCTTACTGCAGTCTGTGTTGAAGCTGTATTCTCCTAGTTACTCCACTAGGGTTTGAAATGAATGCACTGCATCAGAAGTGCTTGCATGTACAGTGACAGCCATTGTGCCCTAATGGCCATGGTGTGAATGGCTTGGTTTGCAGAAAGGGGGTTTTGTAAGGGTGGTTTGAAATGTTCTGGCAGTATCAAGGCCTGCCCCTGTGTAAGATGTTCTCTCAGACCTGATGCAGCCAGGATTCATCAGGAAGTGGGGAGGAAGCCCACCCCATCCCCGTGTCGTGTCCTCCCTACTCCGGACACGCACTGTTGGCTGATTCCCCAGGAGTATTCATGTCCCTCAAACAGAGGGCAAATGCAAGGATGGCAGCCTTGTACTAAGATGGAGAGAGAGGAGGCTGCATCCCTAAATGAAGGAGCATAGAGACTTGGACTGTTTTCTAGAGGGGTGAACCTACAGCACAGCTGTGTTTTGGGAAGAGAGGTTGATTTTAGGTATTGGCAGTTAGTAGGGCCCCACTTAATTCTGCAGGCAGCGGGGCTGGAATCTGTCCTGTGCAAGGCAATCCCTCCAGCCTGACCCTAGGATAAGTATTCTGTTTGGAGCTGGGATCCACCATCATGAAATGATCAACTCAATGCATGCTAGACATTCTAGTGGGGGAGGATCTTGGTATCTAAGGGCCTCCAGTTAGTGTGGGGAGGAAAGATTCTCTTTCAAGCCTGTCTGGAGGATCTGGATGGTCTTTGCTGTATTCATTATACAGAAATGTGTGGGAGATTGACCATCTTCCGTTAATAACTTGGCTTCTGCTGGGAGGGAAACTTATGAATCTGTTTGGATTTGGCAGGTGTTTTGGGGCTTGGATAAGAAGCTGGCTCAGCGCAAGCACTTCCCATCTGTCAACTGGCTGATCAGCTACAGCAAGTACACACGGGCCCTGGATGAATATTATGACAAGCACTTCACAGAGTTTGTCCCTCTGAGGACAAAGGCCAAGGAGATCCTGCAGGAAGAGGAGGACCTGGCGGAGATTGTGCAGCTTGTGGGGAAAGTGAGCAATGATCACTCTGAGTGGGGAGGAGTATGGTGTCTTAGCGAGGCTTTCCAAAGAACTGGTCTGCCTCCACTTCACTGCTCCTGGCATAGACTGTAGACACTATCCATGGGGAGATGGGGCTACTGTTAGCCAGAGTGTGTGTGCAGGCACTGAGAGCTGGAGGGAAGGTAATAAGAGTTTTTAAGAACATAAGAATGGCCATACTGGGTCAGACCAGTGGTCTATCTAGCCCAGTATCCTGTCTTCTGACAGTGGCTGTTGTCAGATGCTTCAGACAGAAGTGTTTCTGAAAAACAGTAGATTTGTCTGCCACTAGCTGTACTTAATTCAGTCTTTTCTACTGCTCTGGTGCTGGAACCAAAAAGCAGCCCTCGGAATAGTCTAGAAATAGGAGAAATCCCCACGCCAGCAGCCCGTGAGTACACTTGCAAAACAACTCTGCAGCCAACTGCAGTGCACTTCTTGTTAAGGAAAATGCTCTGGATGCAGTGATTCTGACCTGATATTTGTTTCCCCTGTTTTTGAACTAGACCTGCAGGCTGAGTCTCTAATTTAATAAACATGTTGGAAAGTTTCACGGTCCCTTCTTTCAGTGCCCCTCTCCTCTGGTAACATGCCAGTTCACAGCCATGCAGCAGTACAGTATCCTGAGGCCCCTTCTCCTGCAGCACCCTGACAAGGCTATTTTCAAAGCACTGCACTGACACGCCAAAATCTGTGCTCAAAGTATAGGCCTGAAGAGTGGGTTGCATTTAAATTTTGTCCCATTAGAGTTTAACACAAAACAGTGGCATGACGATACAAAGAATTAGATGAGTGTTGTCTGTTCTCTACAAAGTGGCTGTGTAGTCATCATGCCTAGTGTTGGAGACCTATTAGCTGGTGTGTGCAGTGACCTCCGATTCTACAGGCTTCTTTCAGTTTCTCAGTGCACCTCAGCATTTGGGGTAGAAAGCTAAACCTAGCCAGAGAAACTGCTCTTGAGGAGAGGTGTCATCAGGGTCCCAGTGAAAACTGACTTTGTTGCATCTATCTCAGTTGATATAAAAATTGTAGCTCACATGTGCATAGTACACATGAGCCAAGCCAGCCTACATGTATTAACTTTAATTGGAAGAAATTGGGGGAGGAAAGTAATGGACAGGAAGAAGGGCTCCAGCAGCCACAGAAGGGGCCACTTGCACTAGAAGGTGCCTGCCCACCAGAGCTCTAAGCTCTGCTTCTGTGTGTCCTGGAAAAGAGGAAAAAGTGTGTGTGTGTGTGTGTGTGTGTGTGTAGGAGGGGTGGGGGGGGGAGGAGGTTGCCTTTTTGTAATGTATGTAGTCTTCAGTTACAAGATCACAGTTCAGGTTGTGCTTGGTGGGTGAGGCAAGGCAGCACTCACAACCAGATAAGAGTAAAATTATTTTTTTATTGTTAAAATGGAAGCAGTTTAACATGTTATGGGTGCAGCCTTGCTCTTTGCTGTGGTTATAACAGGTTATTTTGGAAAGAAGTATCATACCCCTGCTTCATTCACTAAGCACCATTCAACCTGCATATTGAATAAGGCTGAGGTCCTGTGAAAATGGAATAAGACTGCTATAGTGCACCTGCACAAGGGGTAATTTAGGTCATATGTTTGTCTTCAGCTTTGGCATTTCTTTTCTTTTTTTGAGTGCTTAAACATGCTACTTGGGCACTATTTTAATTATCTTTTATATTGTAACTTTCTGTGGTGCCTCTCACATGGCTCTCTGAAAGCACTTCCCAAACATTCAAGCCTCAGTCACCCCCTTTTGAGAGGATAAAATTGAGGCAAAGATGAAGTGACCAACAGTGCAAGATAATCGCTCAGGAGGAGGGGGATAGATGGCTCTGCACAGCATGCTATTAAGAATTTTCTTATCACTGACTTCATTTGGCACACTGGGGAAAAGCAACTACTGGCTTCAGGGATTAGCTGCAGCCTCTTAGCAGCAGACTTTTTTTTTTTTTTTTTTTGGTCTGGTCTGAAATACCCTCAGATGCATTGTTGGAGTCTGGTTTTCCTTGTGTGGACATGCTAGAGCCGGGAAGGGAAAGCAGAAGTGCTGGCTCCCTGATCAGCTGCAAGCTGACATCACAGCTACAGCTGCCTCTTAGCAAGCATTGTCTAGTGCGTGCTGCTCTGCAGGCAAGCAATTAACATCTTGAAGGAATCTCTCACTTAACTCATTACTTAGCATCTGCAGGAATCCCAACCTAGGTTGGAAACTTAATAGTTGTGTTTAATGCTGCTTGTAAACTACTGGTGGCTGATTGAATAATTGGCTTTGTATCAGTGAATGGGAAATACGCAACAAAATAATTTGTATTTATAGTGATCTGAAAAGAGCGGGAGGCAAGCCACATGCCTGTAGATAAAGGTGATGGTGTAAACAAGTAACTGGCGTTATGGGCCTTAGCAGAGTTAGGGAGCCAACACCTAGCGCTCCCATACACAGAACTTGACACCAAACTAAATTTGGACTTTGCCTTCTAGGCTTCCTTGGCAGAAACAGATAAAATTACCCTGGAGGTTGCCAAACTGATCAAAGATGACTTCCTGCAGCAGAATGGCTACAGCCCTTATGACAGGTGAGGGCCGAGAGCTGTGTGCTCCCCATTCATTCTTCCGTGTATTATGTTCAGATGGAAATCCTATTTGGGAATAGGATCCAGTTTGATGTGGCAACCAGGACCTGTTCTCAAGGTGATCTGAGAGCTGCTCATAGGACCTGTGGTGGTCCATTGGGCCATTGGCTCCATGTTGTCAGAGGCACAGTATGCAGACCCCTTCTGGCCCCATGGTAGGGTCTTGGCTATATTAATACAGTTTCCCCAGCAGTCTGTCCATTGAAATGAACACTGCTAATAAACCAGTGCTATGAACAAGCCCCTTGCCTGAATAAACTCCCTCCCTCTAGAAAGGGAGAAGAGGATCATTTAGTCTGAACTGATATTTCTCTCTCCCCCCCCCCCCCCCCAATCAGAATCTTTCTTTCTTCCAATAGGCCCCAGTGATACTCAGGAGTGTCACAAGAATCTGGTTCAAGCTACTTCTTCTCCACTATCACTGCACAACTCTAGCCCATCTACAACTCTTAACTTCCTCTTACAGCCCCTACTCACCCTGGTGCTCCACTCAATCTTCCCTCTCAATGGCTCCTCTTATCTACTTTGTACCCTGTTTCCATGCTATCCCTTGTGTCTGGAATAGCCTTCCATGGAGTTCTTCAGCCTTCCCTCCCCTCCCCAAACTCCAGACCTACCTGTGCTGTGAAGCATTCCCCCTCCAATGGCAACTTGCTTGTGGTGGTCTGTTGTAGCTGCTTGTGCCTTTAGACCAAGTTTTGGGAACGGATTCTGTTTGCTATGCTCACCTGTCGTATAGTACAACAATGCACTGCATAAATAACATGGCATTTCTGTGGTATCTGTCAAGACCACCACTTGCTTTGCCGGTCTCTGTTTTGAGTGGAGTGCTGGTGCCATAGGAGCACTCCCTGTGCCACCAGGCCATGCTAGGAAACACACTGGAGCTGCCATCATTCCTCCAAACAGATGGGAGGTGGGAAGGGAAACACTCAGAAATGCACTGTATCCAAATGGAGTCAGCCACAATAATGGAGATGACGTGACTTGCTGCAGTGGTGTCAATATGTGGTGACAATGTGTCACTACAGCTTGGAATTGTAATGCAAGGATCACACCATCATGCCAAGCCACTATTTTAAGATTTCAACTCTGCTCATGGCTGAAGTTGAAGATCCATTGCCACTGGGTCATACTTCTGAAAAAAATTTTGGCCTGCAATAGGCAGTTTATGCCACTTGGCAGTGAGTGTATCCAGGGCTTTGTATTGTTGCTTTATGGGATGAAATAGGCCAGCACTCTTATTTCCGTCCACCAAAAGAATCCAGCCTCAATGAGAGGGTTATGTTAGTCATGAAGGCACCAGAGCTCTCACTTCATTAAAGATATTCTCAACTGCTCTACAGCCTGGGAAAGTCATTAGTTGTTCATACTAGGTTCTATCTTGTTTCCATCAGGTTCTGCCCTTTTTATAAGACAGTGGGGATGCTTTCCAACATGATTGCATTCTACGACATGGCGCGCCGAGCTGTAGAGACCACAGCCCAGAGTGACAATAAGATCACATGGTCCATCATCCGAGAAAATATGTCTGAAATCCTTCAGAGACTCGTTTCCATGAAATTCAAGGTATGTTTGTGGGCAGCAGGGCATTGGCTCCCTGGCTTCTCTGTACGGCCACCTGCTGCATTGGAATAGGGATATTGACACTGCTTTGCTAAGGAGACAAAAAGTCCTATGGAAGCCTTCAGTGCATCTACAAAGCCGTTATCCTGGGTTGCCTGTAAACATTTTTCTTATATGAGGAGAAATGGTTCCAAAAACTGAGACACTTGCTCTACTTTTTTTGGTTGATGTAAAATGCCTCTCTGTTTATGACTCTAAACCTAAGCTGTAATCAAATACATGGCCCTGGTTCTTTCAGCTGAGAACTGCCTTAATGGATGACCACAGAGAAAGCAGCTATGTTAATGGGGTCAAACCCAACCAAATGGCCTTGGGCACTGCTAGGTGGCTTAGGTCCAAAATTAGATAGTATTGTATTTTAAGTCTCTGACAAGAAATGTGTTAAAAACATTAAAAACAGACTCATTAAAAACACATTTTTCAAGTAAACATTCAATAAATGATGGGCATTGTCCATACAACACACATCTAATCGGGAATGGAAAAGCAGCACCCATGAAAATAAAAGTACATTATGAAAAGGAATCTGATTCAAGAGAGGCACAAACTGTTCTATTAGCATTTACATGGTCCACATCCCACAGTTTGACATGAGCTTTAAAGAGAGGTTGAGGGAATAGATTTAAAAGTATGATCCATCTGTCTAGACACATCTGTGGTCTCCCTCACAATAATACCATTGTCCGATCCTGTCCATTAAATGGCTTCTCTGAAGTAGAGGCCTTATAGCCTGTGTTCAGTAGGAGAGTAGCTGCAAGTTCCATTTCTCACTACAAATGGAGGGTGGCTGGGGCATTAGAGTTCTCTGGTATAAAGTGAAGGTGTCATGACATGTTCTTGCAGACTTGTACTAGCTCAATTTCAGTGGAAAGGATTTTGTTTTAATTTGGCCTCTGCGCAGTGAGGAAGATAAATCTTAATGTGCTTGATTGATTTTTTTTTTTTTTTTATGCCACAGTTCCATATGCCATTTGGCTCTAGCTAGAGGGGAGATGGTATTTAATCATTGTAACACTTGTATCACATAGAATCACTGCCAGTATGAGCATTACCTAAATCCTTTTAAACTTAGTTTTCATCTGAGAAGTTTCTACAAACCATAGGTCCAATTTCCTAGATAATGGCTAAGAAAACTCTCCATTATCCTATTAATTGTGTGGTATGTGGGAGAGACATAAACCCAGCTGTCATTTAAAGAGGCTATAAACATCTGCTTTCTCCAGAGTGTAGTGAGTAGATATAAACCCAGAGGTCAGTAAGGAGTTAAGCCAGTGGTAAAGGATTGTCAGACTGTATGAGGGAGCAAATGTTTTTCAAGACTAACTTTTTCACTTGATGTGTTTTCAGGACCCAGTGAAAGACGGCGAGGCGAATATCAAGGCAGACTATGCTCAGCTCTTTGAGGACATGCAGAATGCATTCCGTAGTCTGGAAGACTAGGCTTTGCCCCCATTCCAATGATCCCCTTCAATTTAAATTTCTCATCTCAGCCCCTCTGCTTCCCTACTGTGCAAGACTGAAATGAGAGAACCTGAGGCCTTGGCTACACTTGGCAATTCACAGCGCTGCCGCAGCAGCACTGTGAAGCGCGAGTGTAGTCGCGCCGCCAGCGCTGCAAGAGCTCTCTCGCAGCATTGTAAGTACTCCACCTCTCCGAGGGGAGTAGCTTGCAGCGCTGCGCTTGGGGGGGGCATTTTCACACCCCTGAGCGCAGCAAGTTGCAGCACTGTACAGCCCCAGTGTAGCCAAGGCCTGAGTTTATAACAGTCCTACATGTCCTAGTTCATACTCAGTAAGTCTTTGTAAAACATTCCTCTTAGTTTGTTTGGCCTCACTGTGTGTCTGAAATGGTGGGTGGAGTTAGCGTGAATGGGCCTGAGAGAAAGTGAGGAACTGCAATTGTAAACTTGTAGGGTGGGGGATTCTTTCTCCCCCCCTCCCACTTCCAAATAGATGTGCTCTCTTAACAGACAGGCTTTTGCTTCTTGGAGGAAGTAAACCAAGTAAGTTGTAGTAGCAGAGGAGGTGAGACTCTTAGTGCAGTGATATGGTACATTCTGAGGTGGTGGTGATAAGGGCATACGGGCCTAGTTTTTAGCCAGTGACTATCATGCAAAGAATGGGCATTTCCCCTGCTTTGAAATAGGATTTATTCAATTTTTCCAATGAGCTGCTACTACCAATATAGAGCATATTCTTTGGTACAGTTTCCCTTCTAAACCTCCAATTGAGCCTGTATTAAAGCAAGTGTATTACAACACAGTAGTTGTGGAACTCTGCAAGGTGTTAACTAAAAGAAACATGTGAAAGCAGCCATGTGTCAGTCTGCATTTGAGAAATAGCATTTATTTTCCTACCTAATATTTAAATAAGACTGTTGGACTACACTTTTAATTAAAAAATCAAAGCCATAGCTGCTCAACTATCGGCAGCAAGAATTTTATCCTCTTGCTTCCTACTCCCAACAGAAAATGGCATGACACTCGCCTGCTTCGGTGTAGCTACTTTGTACTACAGGACCAGACAAGATGTGGTGATCCCATTTATATGGAGCAGGAATCCAGCCTGCCTCAGTGGCACGTTGCATGCCATAACATTTGCCTTCTAGTACAATGTTGAGGTCACCACATGCTTCCAAAACTTTCCCTTCAGATACCTGAATTTGATTTAATTTGTTTGTCCAATTGTGGTATGCAAGAGCCTCTTTAGAGGGGATGTTCAATGCTAATCTTCCTTGTTGGAAGGTTCATTGCGATCCCGAGGAGCTGGTGACTCTTTCTTGCACTGCACTCTGGAGGTGTTTGGTGTCTTCAAAGCCGTCAGAGCTACTGCTTCTTGGACTTGTTTAATAATGGCAGAGCCAATATGGGATGAGGACTAAATACAGAGCAGCCTTTTGTCATTAACCTGCTAGAGCCAGAACTTACCATATTGCTTCACAATGGGAGAAATTAGTAAGGGAGTTGGCAACCTTTTTGAACTTGTATTTCAGGAGGAATTAAACACGTTTGGGGGGGAAGGGGGGGCCACACATTAATCCCAGACTTATTCCAGCTATCATTTAGCTTTGAATGGCAATGGACCAACTTCTGCTACTTCCTGTGTTATGCCAACTCACTGTCTGGCACAGAGCCCAGCTGAAACTTTAAAAGGCTCTTCAAATATTAACCTCTTTGATCTCTCAAAGTAAACAAATTAAAGATATTCAACCTAGTGCTCTGGTGGTGAATGGCTGACAGTTTACAGTTCATTTAATTTCTGTGTATGCTGCCTATTAAGCATGGTCATGTATAAATGAGTAGTCGCTATACAAAAATCCTCAGTTCATACCTATCACAAGTGTACTGTGTTTGTAGCATTCCATGCTAGAGGACAGATGTTCTATTTCTCTAAATTAAGAGAGGATGTTATAAACTTGTTTAAAATAATGCAGCTGTAATATTTATTGTGCAGTTCCTAGCCCTAAAGTGTGACCAGTTCAAAGTTGCATACATATATATTTTTGTCTTGTCTCTGTTTTCAGTGTTGAAATTCTGATGTTTCACTGTGTTGCTACAAATTTTTTCTCCACACATGTGGAAGGAATGAAAGAATGGGTAAAAAAAACAAACCAAGACCTGCTCTTCCTTGTATTTCATAATGGATGTTGCTGAAAGTTGTGCAGAACTATTCAAGTCAATGAGAATAAAGTGGATTTAAAGTATTTGTGGGCTCTTCCTATTCATGGTCTATATAGCCTCCCTGTAAAATCAAAACTACTTCTAAGAAGTTAGAGAGAGCATACTACCAATAAAGTCTGAGCAAACTGTAAACTACTACCCCCTTACACTACTGCTTTCAGAATCACATTAGGTTTTAAAGCTGTCTCTCAGAAAGGAAAAGCATCCTGTCGCAAGAAAATGAATGTAAAAGAGGACTAGACAATTCTAATCTAGTATTACCTATTGCTGTAAGAGCAAGAAAAAGCTAGGGGTCTAGAGACACTTTGAATCTTAAGCGATTAAAGGCATTTGATATTTAAAAAATCCATTATTTAAACTTATAACATTTAAACCCAGGAAATGAAAAGCTTATTCAGGAATTCAGTTTTAGGCTTGCCCTAGCAGATCAATGCTTGACATTTCAAGTTTCAACTAACACAAAAGAACCCAACTGTCAAGTCTTGCTTTTCTTCAATGCACAATCTCAAGACTGTCTATTGTGCAAATGGCTACTTACTTCTGCTCCATCCAGCTCCCCCAGGAAGGGATGAGGAGGACCTCCCTCCTAAAACTACCTTGGCAGACGTAGTTTAACTTCTTCCCAAGCATCTAGCCCTTTCCCTTTGAAAAGCGAATCAGTGCAAATCCAATGGCTACAGGTGAAAGGTTGTCTCTGTATTTTCCTAAAGACAAGATGTAACTAGTGACCTTTACAGCCACCAGCTTGGCCTTTTAGCATCAGAAAACCACACTCCCAGGTTAAGAGACTGTGTACCCTGTCCTATTACTCACATCATGTACCTTTCTGCCTTTGTTTCTATAGCTATGAAATGGGCATAGTGATACTTGCCTTAATATAAGCCATGCAGGTTGATCAGGAGGACCCTGGCTTATTTGGACAATTGATCCCTTCTTAAACAGGGAAACGTGCTGGGTCCATGCATAACAAACTGGGCTCTACTTCTGCAACAGGAGCTTGTCAGCCCATCACATCTCACCTTTCCCAACCCTCATACTATGGAAGCAGTTGTTGGGGCTCTATATTACTAAGCTTTGCACTTAAAGCAGGAAGATTCAGCATGGCTGAAGAATACCCTACCTATAAATGAACCGTTTGAAAATTTACATGTAAAGCCATTAGCTAGTATGGGAGTAAAAATTAGTTTATAATGGATCCTTTAAGAAATTATTTGACTTATCCCTCATCTCTCAGCTCAGGCATTCCTACAAATGGGTAGATGAATCTTGTAGATCTGGAGCAATGAATAATTTTTGAAAAATGGGATTATTTTTACTTCAGACACTGACATGACATCCCCTAAAAAACTGTTCCTTCAAAAATGGCAGCCACCTTTTATTGGTATTCATGCAGGACCTAAGACCAGGACTTTTTTGTGCTCAGTGCTGTCTCCAAGAGCTTACAGTTCTGCAAGGGAGTGAGGTCACTAGCTACCCTTCACAAAGATGGTCCTACCACCATTCACTTGTTCCTCTCCCCACAGGGGCCATATTCTCAAAGGGCAGCTTGGCATCACTTACAATACAGGCAGAGGCCCTCTGCTAAGGGCAATCTTTGGCCATTTTGAGACTATCTTAAAAGTGAGGGCAGATATGGGCTCCCTCCCATTGAACTGTGGGTGATGGTAGATATTGAAAGATGGCAATTTATATTTGACAGCCTTGTACCAATAGCTACTGAAAGAGAAACTTATAAAGAATGACAGACCTTTAAATAGTCATTAGAGCAGGGGGAGGGGTGCCCTAACCAGCAAGCTGTAGAGCAGTGGTCCCCAAATTGTGGGGCATGTCCCATCAGGGGGGATGGGACACAGCAGGCCTAGGCCTGCCCCCCAGAGGGCAGGGAGGGAGCACGTCCCAGCCCCACTCTACTCCCAGTTCTGCCCCAGTCCCAGCCACCCAGACACTAAAAGTCCAGTTATCTGCACTAACTGGCCTCTGCCACCAGTAGGTGGGAGGAGCAGCAGCTGCTGTTGCTGGTGGAGGAGCACTCAGGAATGGCTCCAGCAAAGGAGGTATCAGCAGCTCCCCCCTCCTGCCCCCAGTGCAATTGCCCCTCCCCTGTCTGCCCCATTCATCCTCCCAAACCCCAGAGTGCAGCTCCCTCTCTCCCACCGTGCCCCACTCACCCCAGCTCCCAGGGGCATGCAACTGGGTAAGGGGGAGCACAATTGAAAAAGTTTGAGGAGCACTGCTGTAGAGTCATTCTCATTCTCTTCTGGCCTGATGTTCTACAGTAGAACAGTTTCAAGGGGAGAGACTAAGGGAGACCCACAACAGAATATCCCATAGGCCTGTAGTTATCCCATAGCACCCCCCAGAGAGGATTTGAACAGGGGTCTTCCACCTTTTTCCCCATCAGGCAGATGGGGGAAGTGAACCTGGGTCTCCCAGATGAGTGCATTAACCACTAGGCAAAAAGTTAAGGGAGAGTTGGAATGATTATGCAGGGTACAACGAAGACGCTAATAAAACCATAAAGTCTTTTAAGTCCAAAGGCCTAATGGTATTTTATACAATTGCTCTGAACATGCTTAAAAAGCCTAAATAATAGCAATTTAATACATCCAAACACTAACAAAACATTTATAAGCATTTAATCAAGATACTTACAAACACACCAAACCTAGACCCATATTGGGCAGTTTCAACACGGTCAGGCAGGTATTAGCAAAGCACTCTTTAACTATTACTTTTTATACCCGTTAACAAACAAGTGCTGTCATTGCCAATTACTGACTTCAGTTAAAACCAATTTCAGACCAACTTCTAGTCTTAATTCAGATAAGATTTACAACCTCCTTTCTTTCTAAGGCCTTTCCTCCCTCATTCCTCCCCTCCTTTTTGCTGACCAACAGTTTTTCCCTTTGCACCTGGGTTCATATAGGCTTTAACACTGGTAGGTGGGTTGGGATGGGCCATGTTGGCTCATTTTAAAACATTCTTTTTGTCTTATTTAAAACGATCTGCAATCATTCTTATCAATCATAGGTCTTCTTTTTAGAAACTTCCCATTATCTCATTCTTTGAACCAGACTTCCTCCCTACTTTATTCCTTCTGACCATAACTCATTATTTTCAAGGCCTTTCCTTCTACTTGGTAGTCAGGCCTATCTACATATAGATCTATACACATACCCCTCCTTAATCAAACTTAAGCTAACCTTAATTCTTTAATTTCATACCCTACAGGGATATATCACCACCACCTGCAAGAAACAGCTTAGGTGCCTAGTCCACCTGACACCAGGAGAAGGGGTTCCAGCTATAGATCACAAGCAGAGATGGATAACTAACTCCATGAGAGGAGTGGGGCAGGCCTTAGGACACACCCCTCTCCTCAGCATCCCCTATTGACCAGTTTAGGTAGCTCCCCACCTGGAATCCACAAAAGCCAGCATGATATTTGCAGAAATCCATCTCTCCCCATTCATTGCCTAGACACCTAACTCTGGCTTTGTGGATCCCAATGTTGTTCCAGTGATTTTCTAGGTGCCTAAAAGTTAGGCATTAAGTTCCTTTGTGGATCTGGCCCTTCATCCTCAAAAAAGCAAGAGAAGTTGTCTTTCAGCAGAGTAATGTGTTATAAGGACTCATCTCCTTTAGTAGTAGCCCATGGTAAACTTTATTCTCAGTACAGTGCAGAAGTCATAGAATTGGAAAGTACAGATGGTAAAGATCGGTTAGATTATCCAGCCTCTTTCTTGGAGACTGAAGCATTACAGGGAGGAAGACAACTGAGACACTCCCCCAGGACCGGATTAACTTTTTGTGGGCCCTGCACCAAACACATTTGTGGGCCCCCATGTGATTGTGATAGGCCCCTTCCAAGTGTGGGCCTGGTGTGACACCACCATTGATACCATAGTAAATGTAGTATTGCCGGGATGGGGATGAAAACATTTATTCAAAAACAAAATAAGATATTTGAAGCCACACTGAGACCTCCACTCAGCCCATAGAGAGCAAACTGGGATAACATCAATGTACCCAGAATACCATTGAATTTGGTTTGTGTGGGAGAAGGTTGTTTGTTAGTTTTGTCTTTTTTCTTTAAAACACTCAGGGCCTGCTTGGGGCCCTGAACACAAGTCCTTAATTAGCACACGTATGAGACATATTAAGCCTGAATGTAACAGTCAGTGGTGTCACACTTGCATCTCCCCACCACCACCTCCTGCACCCCAAAGTTGTGTTTTGTAAATACATTTTTTGAAAGCTGCATTTTCTACTTTGGTACAATAATGTTTACAAATCTTTGGGGCGGAGTGTGGGGAGGAAAATTGCTGGTGCCCATCTTTTGCAGGGAGAAAGGGCCACTGAGAGAAAACACATACTTTACCACAAAGGCTACCACAGGGATAGGCAACCTATGGCATGCGAGCTGATTTTCAGTGGCACTCACACTGCCCGGGTTCTGGTCACTGGTCCGGGGGACTCTGCATTTTAATTTAATTTTAAATGAAGCTTCTTAAACATTTTAAAAACCTTATTTACTTTACAGCCAACAATAGTTTAGTTATATATTATAGACTTATAGAAAGAGACCTTCTAAAAATGTTAAAATGTATTACTGGCACACGAAACCTTAAATTAGAGTGAATAAATGAAGACTTGGCACACCACTTCTGAAAGGTTGCCGACCCCTGGGCTACCACAATCCAGCCTCCAGCTCTTACCCCAATCTTCACACCTGGGCTCTTCCCCCCCCCCCCGTCCCTCTTATTGTCCTCATCCCACACAACTAACCTTCTAACAAAGGCTCTCCTCAATCTCCCTGCTACTGCCCACCCCCACACACACTTTCACCCAGGGCTGTCACTTCCCTCTTCTACTACCCCCACACACACTGAGCCAACCCCCACCTTCAACCCAGTCTCTCCCCTCCCTCCCTCTCACCATCACACCAACCCCACCTTAACACCCTGCTTCTCCTACACCCCCCCACACGGAGTCACCGGCAGCTCCCCCATCGCACCCCAACTTGCCCCGCCTCCCCAAAACCGGGCTGTGCCCCCTCCCTGGAGTGCAGGGGGGCAGTTTCTGGGCATTCCCACTGGCAGGGGACACAGCAGCCAGCACTGACAAGCCCCACTGTCACCGCGCCCCCTGCTCCCAGGCACCACAGACAACCACTCCCCACCCTGAAGTGCAGGGTCGAGACAGTGCCCAGGAGCCCCTGGGCATCATGTTCACTGGTGGGGGGCTGCCCCCAGCTCCCCACTGCCCCAGGAGAGTGAGATTCAGGGATGGGGGAAGCCAGGAGCTCCAAGAGGGAGGGGAATGCAGCAGGATTAGCCCCAGGAACCCAGTCCCTGCACCAGACCATTTCCTTGCTTGGGGTTTCTTTTAGGTCTGCTCGAACCACTTCAGCTGGGGTGGCTGGTAGCATGGTACGGGGCATTCTGGGACTAGTAGTGCAGCTGGCAGCGCAGGTCCCAGGGCCCCAACGGAACACAGTGATGTGCAAACTACAACCCCCAGCACACCCTGCAACACCCAGTCCCTTTTGCACATGCGCACTGCGCTCCCCAGGATGCTGAGCGTTTCAACTGGTGCTGGGAAGGTGCTGTCTCTTCACATTGCTGGGCTGTGGCAACCCTTTGTGGGCTCCTTCCAAGTGTGGACCTGGCGCCACCAGAACCATTGTAAACCCAGTACTGCTCTCCCCCTGCTACCTATGAGGCCTGTGAAAAATTGTTCAGTGACTTGTTTAGTTTCCTGTTGCAACGTGGCATTCATAGAACATTGTCTCAACATCCATTTACTAACTTCACTTGAAAGAGTTCTTTGATCTAAATTAAACAAAAGTTGAAGAACCAACCTCAGAAGAGACCATCACCACGACTAAACAGTACATATACAGCACCTTCTATCCAGAGATCTCAAGTGATTTACAAAAAATGATCACCTCCCTTTTCCAGCTGAGGAAACTGGAGAGACTGGGGCAGAGGAGAAGTAGCTTACCACAGCCGCACACACAGTTTACAGAAGAGTGGAACAGAACTCCTCTTCCCCAATGCTGTGTTCTGGTCATAAGCCCATATCATACAGCATGCATTCCCTTTTCAGAACACTTCATAAACATCTGCCTTCACATAGGACCTTTGGAACTGGTCTTACAGAAATACGACTATGAAATGATAGCCCACAAGCAAAAGCCACATGCAGTCGTCTTTCTAAACTAAGGAGCCTTCACACCACCACTCTGGTTTCAAAATTTGCCTTTCTTGCTCTGTATTTACCGATGTTAAATGTGTTCCAACACTTTACCAAATATTTTGCAAGACCATAGGTATGACTAGATGGAGTTTATTAGCACTTCACACTTACAGGCTATACGATCAGCAATATTTCACCAATGTTTTTTTAAAAAGATGTCAGTGGATTTTTTCTATTAATTCATATGGCTCCCCAAATCTATGAAATATAAGAAGCCCCAAGAAGAGTCATCCAGCTCATCTTAAACAACTCTCTTGCACAGATGCACGTGTTCATAAACACTAGAAGCTTGTGCTACAATTGTATGTTCCGGTAGTGCCAAACTACCCTCATGCTAACAGAAAGAGGTGACTGCTGACCACAGCGATACACTATAACAGGCAACAGTTCTCAGAGAACCTCAGGGGAGTCACTAAAGCCAGCAAGTACCAGCATTCACGTTTTGGCAGTTTGGAATCCACAAACTGGCAGCGCTTTCATTTCATCCACCCGACTCTTGTGAATCTGGAAGGCAGGAGTCACCCAGCGGCCACACGAACACTGTTCACCACGCCAACTGAAGGAGCCCAACTTCGAAGTACATTTGGGGCACAGAAGCTGCAATAAACACAAGCAACCATATATAAGGCTCTTTCAAACAATTCACTCCTCAGACTTCAGGACTAGAATTCCTAGGAAGCAGCTACAGAGCCTGGGGCCACATCAACAGTTTCAGATTCCAAGGCTAGAAGGGACCATTGTGATCATCTAGTCTAATCTCCTGTATAACACAGACCACAGAACTTCCCCAAAATAATTAACAGAGCATATTGTTAAGGAAAACATCCAATATTTATTAAAAATTATCAGGGATGGAGAATCCACCATGACCCTTGGGGTAAGTTGTTCCAATGATTAATTACCCTCACTGTTAAATATTTACACCTTATTTCTAGTCTGAATTTGTCTAGCTTCAACTTCCAGCCAGTGGATCATGTTATAACTTTCTCTGCTAGACCAAAGAGCCCACTATTAAATATTTGTTCCCATGTAGGTACCTTAAATAATACTCCGGCAGCTCAGCACCGGTGCACCCGCCGCGAAGGGGGGGGGGGGGGGGGGGGGGCACTGCGGGGGCGGGGGGGGGGGGAGGCAGGCTGGCGGTGCGGGTGGCGGGAGCACGGAGAACACGGCCGGAGGACTCAGGAGGAGCACCGGGCAGCCATGCAGCCGGCCTGAGAGAAGCGGTGCTTTGAAGGGGAAACCACCACTTCTCTGCAGCTGCCCCTGCTCCTCCTGAGTCCTCTGCCCATGTTCACAGGGCCACATTCCGAAAGGGGCCTGGGGGGAGGGTTCCAGGGGAGTAGTTAGGGGCAGGGGCCGTCAGGGGACAGGGAAGGGGGGGTTCGATGGGGTTGGGTCCCGGGGGGCGGTTAGGGACAGGGGGTCCCAGGAGGGGGCGGTCAGGGGACAGGGAGGGTTGGATGGGTCAGGGGTTCTGAGGGGAGCAGTCGGGGGGGGAGTGGGAGGGGTAGGATAGGGCGCGGGGGGCAGGCTGTTTGGGAGGCACAGCCTTCCCTACCCGGCCCTCCATACTGTTTTGCAACCCCAATGTGGCCCTCGGGCCAAAAAGTTTGCCCACCTCTGCTCTACATAGTAGAATGCAGTTGCATAAATAGAGAAACAAAAATAATTAAGTAAAGGCAAAGCTGGGATTCTAACGGATTTGGGGAGACAGAAGAAGGCTACTCCAGATGGCAGAAGCTACAGCAAAGAAGAATTTTGCATCTACAAAAGTGAAACTGTTTGAAATGACCGGGAGATGAAGGTCGCATATGAACACTAGTGGGGAGAGAACCTGAGTCCATTAGATAAGCCTGGGAAAGTGCACAGAAAGTTTGGAAGACAATAGGGAAAGTTTTATAGAAATTGATCAGGAGCGCTTTGTGGCTCATTTATTTATTTAGCGTGTGCATAGTCGTCTAGCCAAGCGATGGTCTCTTCAGCGGCGTGATGCAGTTCTTCTAGGCCACCGCTGAACCTAGTCAGCAGGCATTCATCGACAACACGCGTCACCGTCTGTGTTGCACCGCAGTTGCACAAAGGGATGTCACGAAGGCCCCAGCGATACCGGATGACTGCAGAGACACCTTGCCTGGTCCGAAAACTGCTCAAAAGGGACCATTGGCAACGGGGCAGGTCAAAACCAAGTGGGCAAATTGTGGGGTTGGTGACGAGGGACTGGTTGGGGATTATAACAGATTCCATTCCTCTCGCCAGAGTGTTTCCGCCCTAACATCCTGGTGTGGCGGATGAGACCATAATGGGTGACGTGACGGCAAATGTGCAGCTGGTGGTTTAAAAAGGTCATTGTGCAGCAGCAGGCTTGAGTTGGCACGTACTTTCTTCAGTAACTTTCCAGTGGCAACTTCTCATCTGATACGAGGAGGAGCAATATTGCTCAGAACTGGAAGCCATCGGTGTGGAGTCGGACGCAGGGTGCCGGCGATGATACTCGTGGCAGCACGTAACTGCGTATCTGCCAGTCTGGTGTGTGACGATCGACTCCAAACTGGTGCGCAGTATTCTGCCACCGAATACGAGGTGGCAAGAGCTGTTGTCCGCAAAGTTGAGCATGAGCACCCCATGACGAACCTGCCAGTTTGCTAAGAGTGTTGCGCATCTTAACTTTAGCTGCTGTCTTCTTTGGGTGGGCATGGTAACTCAGTGTGTGGTCTAAGGTCACACCTAGATAGATCAGTTTTATTTCATGCTTCGCCTTCTGACCATTCAGTTCTTGTGTTGCACTGGCGTGATGAAGATGGAACAAACTGGAGACTGTTTTTATGACGCTTGGCTGGAGGCACCAAGTCTTACAGTAGTCAGCTAACTTTATCTTGTCCCAGTTTAAGGTGGCATCAAGCTCATGAAACGTCTGGTCCTGAGTACCACCACAGATGTCATCTGCATAAATGAACTTTCATGACTCCATTGTTGGCAGGTCACTGATGTAAAGGTTGAACAGGGTTGGAGAAATCACAGAGCCCTGGGGTAACCCATTGCTCTATCGTCTCCAAGCACCCGTCTTCTCCCTCATGTGGACTCTGAACTGACTATCGCAGAGGAACAGTTCAACGATACCTGTGACCCAAGGTAGCAGGACCTGTGATACCTTCACGCGCAAGCCAGTGTACCGTACCGTATGCCACTGCTAGAGCGATGAAAACAGCACCTGTTTTCAAGTTTCTCTGGAAGCCATTTTCAACAAATGTAAAGTAATCAAGTTTTTCTGGAATGTGGGAAGAAAGAGGCAGCAGAACTGCACACATGGTGAAGTTGGGATTTTTGGGAGGGCAGAAGAGAGCTAGGAAGAATCTTCTGGCAGAACTGGAGCTGAGAAAGCAGCAAACATATAGTTTAACTCAGCTTTGCAGTATTGTCATGAAGACCCAGCAGTCCAGGCATCAAATCTACTTACCTGTCCTTAATTTTGGTGATAACGGAAAAAACCTAGATATGCTTGTTCAGCAAGACAACACACACAATCTCTAACAGGGTAAGTGAAATTCTGCAAGATTTCGCTAAAAACATCTCTGCTGCATAATCACAATATTACTCAACAGAGCTATTAAAAGGTGTCCTATGGCTTAATAAGCTATTGTCATGGAGGATACCTGAAGCAGAATCCCACTCTGGGTATCATCCTCCATCAGCTAGTGGCTATTTGGTGACCATTGTCATGTGGGAGCCCTAGAGCTGTAAGAAGTGGGAGAAGACGACATTTACAGCTTATTAATGAGCTTCTGAGGTGGTGGAGACTGAAAGGACTGTAGCTGTAACAGCAATGTGGCACGGGCAGTAAAACCAGATTTAAGGAGTTTGGTCAGATGCACAGAATCATTAAAAAAAAAGTGAGAACGTCTCTTAAGGGAGTTTCATAGATAAACAATGTGAAGTGCTTGCTCTCCTCACCTGTCCTTCCATCACTCCTAACAATACTGGCTCCATCCACTGTACAGGCTCAATGAAATAAGAGGTACATTTAACTCGACTGTCATTACGAAGCTGAGCAGGATCTGTAATCCTCTTGTGAGCAAACGCTGCTGGTCCACTTCCTTCACCATGGGCTAAAATGCTCGAACTTCGAAATAGGGAACGTCTATTCTTCAGAACAAAAGAGAGAAAGAAAAAGGCTGAAGATAACTGGACAACAGTGAAGTACAAGGCAATAGTAGCAGCAGCAAATGGATGGGGTTATACAGTATAGATTTTCTTTTTTCATTTGAAGAGGTCAGTGAAGGCTGTCCCTTTTTAGACTGCCTCCCGACCTCAGCAAATCCTATCATGCCTGCAGCCCTGGGCCTCTTTCCCACAGTTACACTTTGTTTCTTATGTAGTTACACCTCTACTCTGATATAATGCGTTCCTTGGGAGACAAAAAAATCTCACCGCGTTATAGGTGAGACCACGTTATATCGAACTTGCTTTGGCCCCCCCCGTTCCCTGACCGCCCCCTCCAGAGACCCCTGTCTCTAATCACCCCCAGGACCCCACCCCCTACTCAACCCCCCTGCTCCCTGTCCCCTGACTGCTCCAACCCCTATCCACACCCCATGCCCCCTGACAGGCACTCACCAGCAGCAGAGCAACGTGGCCCCAGCCCGCTCCACTCCACTCCGCCACCTCCCAGCCGCATCGCTCTGCTTCCCACCGCCAGTGAGTGCGGGGAGGTTGGGGAAAGAACACTCCCTGCACTCACCGGCAGCGGACCGACGCGGTCCCAGCCTGCTCCACTTTCCTTGTCCCAGCCCCCTTGCTGGGGGGGGGGGGGGAGAGAGTGTTGGGGAAAGGTCCCGCACTCACCTGCGGCAGGAAGCGGAACGCCACGGCTGGGAGCTAGCGGAGTGGAGCGGGCTGGGGCCAGGCTGCTCTGCTTCCGCCACTGCCGGTGAGGATCCCTTCCCCCAAGCTCCCTTCCCCAAGCAACACAGCTGGGGCCGGGGCGAGGGAAGTGGAGCAGGCTGCTCCCGGTCCCCTGCTAATCCCCCAGGCCACTCTGGGACTGCGGGGCCCCCAAAATTGCCCCCCCACACACACAGCTCCTGCCTCCCTAGACCCACCACCTGTAGGGGGGGAGCCCCTGACTGCCCCCGAGACCCTCTGCCCCGGCCCTGCACCCTTACACGCTGCTCAGAGCAGCATGTCAGAGCTTTACCGTGTTGTATGCGAACCCGTGTTATATCGGGGTAGAAGTGTACTTTTAGCAAACTCCTAGCTAATGAAACATGAGATCATCTAGGTACATGTGTCTGGGAACTGTACAGCTAGAAAATAGGAATCTCTCTTATTTCCAATGATTAAGAAAAAGAGGCCGAAACAAGACCAGACAACTGACCTACGGACTTAAGAGGCTTCTTCGGGAGGGGAAGGGGGGGGGTCAGATTTTGAACAGTTTCAACTTAGAAAACTCAGTTTTAGTTTTGATGTAAGCAGAAGCAACTTAAGTGAAGTTGCACCTACTTACAGAAGATGTACACTTAGCCCCAGAGGTTCAAAAGGACTTCAGAGCCTGAGAGGCATTTTATTCTTCATGATCACAAAACAAAGATTAGGCAAAGGAAAGTATCATGCGTACTTTTGATTCAAAGTTTTTCAAAGATTTATTCCTGTTCTGAAAGAGACAAACCCAATAAGCTACAAAGGCTATTTTCCTTACAACAGTTTATTTCAAAGCAACACTTTGTGAGAAATGAAAGGCTCCATACCGGCATTTTCTACACTTGTAGAGAACCTCACTGTTCAGAGTTTGACAAACGCTGGTTGGGTCAACTGCAAAGACTTCTCGTGGCAAGTCTTGCAGCTCTGCAGAGAGTGAATGATACAAATCTGTGAACTGGACTCAAACTTAATGACCTATTTATAATTAAAGCACTATGCCTTTGCCCCAGTCTTCACACTTCCTACCTTCCCCTTCCCTAGGAAGTTCCTAAGAGATGAGCCTCACCACTTAGTGCCTAAAAAGGGGAGTTCCACTGCGCCAATTACAAGAAGCTTTGTAGCTACAGATAGCATGTCTTGATCTTGTCCTGATGTACAGATAGCTCTCAGTGTACAAAACTTTATACACACAACATACAGAATTTTCAGACCATCGAGGTTTTTACATGCACAAATCACCATATTTGAGCACTAGCTGCTCTCAATTGCACTAGTATAAATCACTAGATTTGCCAAACCAAGCTAGATTAGAGCTAGCAGTGTGTAACTGAAAGGCTGATTCAGATAGTGCTAATATTTCAGTCCTGGAACTGGTATCTACCCTAGAAGAAATATAATATACCATCCTTCTGCAAGTTCAATAACTCTTAGCTACAATGGCTCTAGCTCCCCTGAACACACAGCACCTCAGACATTATCTTCACTCACCAGGATATTTCTCTGTAACTTTTTGCAAGCGATACTGTTTGTAAATGGCACTGCTCACATCAACTTTACAGCCCATTGTTTCATAGAGTTTCAGCTGCCACTCAAAACCTTCGTTCATTCTGGAACAATAGTGAAAATCAGAGGCACATTTCCTAGGCTATGGCAAACGTACACATTAGTCCTCACAGGGACAGAAAGGAATCTTAACAGGGCAAAGAACTCACTTGGCATCTGATTTGATGGCTTTGATAGTGGCATAAGCCTCTTCGAAGGTGAGATTGTTGGTTTTCATTAAATACGCCGTTACTAAAGCAACACTTCGACTGACTCCAGCATGGCTGAAAGACAAAGAACTCTTTAGAATAAGATCATGAACAAATCTGGGGAAAATACACTAGGGGAATTAATTCACTTCAAGCCTCACTTCCATTTTTACTGATCTGTTTTGGGAGAAATTAATCTTTTTGCTCCGCTTCTGGCTGCGGAGAACGTGAGCACGGCCTGGCAGGGGAGGTGAAAACGGGATCGCCTGTTCCTGAGACCGAGGTCACTGGGGGCAGTGCGGGGGGGGGGGGGGAGAGAGAGGGGAAGGGTCCGACCACATCTCACTTCTTCAGGGACGCTGGAAAAATTTGCACAGTGGGGGAGTTGAGAGCCATTGACCCAAACTGTAAACCCAGTATGTGATGAGAACCACTTCAAGCCAGAGGGTGCAGCTCTCCCCCCCCCCGTTCCAGCATCTCTGCACTTCCCCCCGGACAAAGGACTAAGGCGCTGCCAGCCCCGGTGCTAAGGCCCGTGCAAAGGGGCCTCGGACCAGCCCGGCAGCAACAGCTCAGCCTCCGGCCGCACAGACCAGGGGTCCGGCCCCCCCCCGGGCTCACCATCGCACCAGGGCGGCACCGCCCCCCGCCCGGGCCGCGCTGAGGAAGGCGGCGCAGGAGTCGAGGTGGCTCAGCAGGTCGGTGCCGGGCTCGTCCCGCGCCGGGATATGCAGGGTCCGGATCCCCGCCACCGGGGGCGGCTCCTCCGCGTCCACCGAGAGCAGCGCCACCACCCCCGCCGCCTGCAGGGCCCCGGCCGCCGCGCCGCCCACGAACAGGCCAGGGAGCACCGGCACCATCCTGCCTCGCGCCCCGCTGTCAACGCCCGGAGCGCGGCGTGGCCCGGCCACCGGGCTGCCGGCTTCCGGTCTGCCCCTCCCCCCACGGCCACCAGCAACACCGCCTCTTCCGGTCTGAGCCTCCCCACCAGTGCCACCACCAACATGGCGGCTTCCGGACGGCCCCTTCTCCCCACCATTGCCGCCACCACCAACATGGCGACTGCCGACCTGGCCCCTCCCCATCCTTGCCACCGATTCCCGCCTCCCAGTGCTTCGTTCAGCGCCGACAGCGAGACGTCCTTGGTTCTAAAGTGGAAACTGCCCCCTTGGTACCTGGGAAGCAGGGCGGGCTCCAGGGTTTTGGCCACCCCAAGCAGCCAAAACAAAAAACAAAACAAAAAAGCCGCAATCCCAGGCGGAGTGAGGGACTGTCCGCCGAATTGCGGAGCGGCCATCCCAAGCACCTGCTTGAGAAGCTGGTTCCTGGAGCTGGCCCTGCTGGGAAGAGCCTCTGTCCCCAGCCATCAATAGGGCAGTTTCCACCCTTTTCTCCTCTGGTTGTTGTTTGCGCACACACCTGTGCACTGGGATGGATGTGTACACAGCATGCGCACAAACACCAAAATGCACCCCCGCAGCCAAGTTGTGCGTGTTCACACTGTATGTACAAACACATATAGACAAACACCCAGGGCCGGCTTTAAGCCGATTCAGCCGATTCAGCTGAATTGGGCCCCGCGCCTAAGAGGGCCCCGCAGCTGTTCACTCCGCCCCCAGCTCACTTCCCCCTCCTCCCCTTGTTCCTCCCCCTCCCCTGCTTCCCGTGAATCAGATGTTCGCGGTAAGTCTGAAAAGGGGCAGGCGGCGGCCCAGTCCGGCCCTGGACGAGCGGCTCCAGCCCGGCACGGGCCCCAGGGCGCCGGCCGCGTCCCCAGCCGAGCGGTGCCGGCCGAGTACCCCGGCCCGGCTCGGGCCCCACGGCTCCGGACCCGTCCGAGCACCCCCGGCCTGGGCCGAGCGACTCCGGCCTGGCCCTGCCCCCAGCGGCTCCGGCCCGGACCCAAACCCCGCGACCCCAGCCTGGCCCTGGCCCCAGCGGCTCCAGCCCGGACCCAAACCCCGCGACCCCAGCCCCGCGACCCCAGCCCTGCCCCCAGGAATCGGGCCCCGCTCTTGCTAAGGCCGGCCCTGCAAACACCAAAGCTGAGCTGTGTGGACACACCATACCTGAGCACACAGGCACACACACCACCTTTGAGACCTGCATATACATACACACAAATGTGTAGACTCAACACCAAAACCAAGCTGCATGAGTGCCCTGCATGGAAACATATGACATAATAGAACAATGATTCTCAACCTTTCCAGACTACTGTACCCCTTTCAGGAGTCTGATTTGTCTTGCGTACCCCAAGTTTCACCTCACTTAAAAACTACTTGCTTACAACATCAGACATCAAAATACAAAGTGTCACAGCGCACTATTACTGAAAAATTACTTCCTTTTTCATTTTGTCCATATGAAATTTTAGTTTGTACTGACTTCGCTAGTGCTTTTTATGTAGCCTGTTGTAAACCTAGGCAAATATCTAGATGAGTTAATGTATCCCCTGGAAGACCTCTGCGTACCCCCAGCGGTACGCGTACCCCTGGTTGAGAACCACTGACATAGAGGGATGCAATAAATTGGAACAGGAAAGGATTGGGGTGGCTGGGCAGGGACAGGGCTCTGAGAAAAAGATTTTGCAAGGTCTGGGACTACACGAAAAAGAGTCAGATTCCAGAACTGAGTCAGTCTGATCTGTATGGGGGATCATGTGGTGGTCACGCCCACACTCTACACAGGAGAAGGAGGAAGACTCTTTCCACCCTTGGAGCTGCCAATAGCTACATGTTCCATGTGGGTCCAAGAAGCAGGAGCGCTCTTGTGTCAATACTAAAGAATCCCTGAAAGTTGTTTTCTTCTAGCACTAAAATGGGATTTTTTTTTTATAATAAGGAAAACGGTATTACCCCTAACATTGCCCTGTCTCCTCTTCAATGCAGAGCATCTGCCTACCTTCCCCATCCGCTTCCTACCTGGCTTCCTGCTGTTTCAAAGCAAGAGTACACAGATCCTTACACCATGGAAATAGGGTGTTCCATCATCTGGGACTGGCTTTGGGAACAGAATGTCCTTTTTTGTTTTCAGGAAGAGTTTTCCTCACCCACTGTGCTCAGAGGTCAGCAACTAAGTTCTGAGGAGGTCTTGGGAGAATAAGAGCACCCAGAGTGCTTGGTCCACATACTTGCTTTCCAAGCATGCAAATAACAAAAATTTCAGCAGGGGGCAGGCTTGAGCTTGTCTTACTCTGAAAAGAAAATTCAGCCACTTACTGTATTACAGGTTTCAGGGTAGCAGCCGTGTTAATCTGTATCCTCAAAAAGAACAGGAGTACTTGCATCCGAAGAAGTGGGCTGTAGCCCACGAAAGCTTTTGCTCTAATAAATTTGTTAGTCTCTAAGGTGCCACAAGTACTCCTGTTCTTTTTACTGTATTACAATCTAATAACTGGGTTGGTTAGACCTGAATCAAGCCAAAATAGATCTGCATTAGCAACAAATCAAATGAACCAAGAAAAAACTCCTGTTTTTTTTTTTTTTTTTAAATATATCTCTGCGGGACACCTTTGAAGTTTCCTCACAAATTATCCCTAATTCTTAGCAAAGGCATCTCAGCTAAAACCTTTCTGGGAACCCAGAACTGGTGCTGACAAAATGCATTGTACCTCACCTTTAAAGTAAGTTAACAAGTAAAGTTGTTGGAAGTTCCCAACGCAGCTATCTTTACAAGAAACAGACAACACATTCACTGTTGTATGCAGTGTTGTAGCCGTGTTGATCCCAGGATATTAGAGAAACAAGGTGGGTAAGGTAATATCTTTTATTGGACCCACTTCTGTCTCTCTCAGCAACAGAAGTTGGTCCAATAAAAGATACTACCTCACCCAGCTTGTCTCTCTAACATATTTACTGTCATATTTCACAGTCAGCTGGTCCTGGCTCAGAGTTTTCCCTCCTTATTGCAGGTACTTTAGCTAGGTCTGACGATCAATACCTTGATATGCTGCTGCTTCCCTTTCAGAACCCACCTTAAGGGGCTCTGGGATTTTGTGAAAATTTCTTCCCCGCTTGTATCCAGGCTACCAAAGCAGATCATATGAACATAAGAATGGCCATACTGTCCATCTATCCCAATATCCTGTCTTCTCACGGTGGCCAATGCCAGATGCCCCAGGGAATAAACAGAACAGCTAATCATCAAGTGATCCATCCCCTGTCACACATTCCCAGCTTCTGGAAACAGAGGCTAGGGACACCTATCCTGGCTAACAGCCATTGATAGACCTATCTTCCAGGAACTTATCTGGTTCGTTTTTTAACTCTGTTATAGTCTTGGCCTTCATAACATCCTCTGGCAAGGAATTCCACAGGTTGACTGTGTGTTGTGTGAAAAAATACATCCTTTTGTTTGTTTTAAACCTGCAGCCTATTAATTTCATTTAGTGACCCCTAGTTCTTGTGTTATGAGGAGTAAATAACACTTCCTTATTTACTTTCTCCACACCAGTCATGATTTTATAGACTGCTATCATATCCCCCCTTAGTCATCTCTTTTTCAAGGTGAAAAGTCTCAGTCTTATTAATTGGTCCTCATATGAAAGCCGTTCCATATCCCTAATCATTTTTGTTGCTCTTTTCTGAACCTTTTCCAAGTCCAATATATCTTTTTTTCAGATGGGGCAACCACATCTGTACACAGTATTCAAGATATGGGCGTATCATGGATTTATATAGAGGTAATATGATATTTTGTGTCATATTATCTATCCCTTTCTTAATGATTCCCAACATTCCGTTCGCTTTTTTGACTGCCGCTGCACATTGAGTGGATGTTTTCAGAGAACTATCCACAATGACTCTAAGATCTCTTTCTTTAGCGGTAACAGCTAATTTAGACCCCATCACTTTATAAGTATAGTTGGGATTATGTTTTCCAATGTGCTTTACTTTGTATTTATCAACATTGAATGTCATCAGCCATTTTGTTGCCCAGTCACCCAGTTTTAAGAGATTCTTTTGTAGCTCTTCGCAGTCTGCTTGGGACTTAACTATCTTGCATACTTTTGTATCATCTCCAAATTTTGCCACCTCACTGTTTATCCCTTTTTCCAGATCATTTATGAATATGTTGAATAGGACTGGTCCCAGTACAGACCCCTGGGGGACACCACTGTTTATCTCTCTCAATTCTGAAAACTGTCCATTTACTCCTACCACTTGTTTCCTATCTTTTAATTAGTTACCAATCTATGAGAGGATCTTCCCTCTTATCCCATGACAGCTTACTTTGCTTAAAAGCCTTTCATGAGGGACCTTGTCAAAGACTTTCTGCAAATCTAAATACACTATATCCACTGGATCCCCCTTGCCCAAATGCTTGTTGACCCCATCAAATAATTCTAATTGATTGCTGAGGCATGATTTCCCTTTACAAAAAACATGTTGACTTTTCTCCAACAAATTATGTTAATCTATGTGTCTGACAATTTTGTTCTTTACTATAGTTTCAACCAGTTTGCCTGGTACTGAAGTCAGGCTTACCGGCCTGTAATTGCTGGGATCACTTCTGAAGCCCTTTTTAAAAATTGGTGTCACATTAGCTATACTCCAGTCATTTGATACAGAAGCTGATTTAAATGATAGGCTACAAACTACAGTTAATAGTTCTGCAATTTCACATTTGAGTTCCATCAGAACTCTTGGGTGAATACTGTCTGGTCCTGGTGACTTATTATTGTTTAGTTTATCAATTTGTTCCAAAACCTCCTCTAATGACACCTCAATCTGCGACAGTTCCTCAGATTTGCCACCTAAAAAGAATGGCTCAGGCTCCCTCACATCCTCAGCTGTGAAGACCAATGCAAATAATTCATTTAGTTTCTCTGCAATGGCCTTATCGTCTTTGAGTGCTCCATTAGCATCTCGATCGTACAGTGGCCCTACTGGTTATAGCAGGCTTCCTGCTTCTGATGTATTTAAAAAAATTTTGCTATTACTTTTTGAGTCTTTGGTTAACTGTTCTTCAAATTCTTTTTAGGCCTTCCTAGTTATATTTTTACACTTCATTTACCAGTGTTCATGTTCCTTTCTATTTTCCTCACTAGGATTTAAATTCCACTTTTCAAAGGATGCCTTTTTGTCTCTCACTGCTTCTTTTACTTTGTTGTTTAACCACGGTGGTACTTTTTTGGTTCTCTTACTATGTTTTTTAATTTGGGGTATAAATTTAAGGTGAGCATCTATTATGATGTCCTTAAAAAGTTTCCATGCAGCTTGCAGAGATTTCACTTTTGGCACTGTACCTATTAATTTCTGTTTAACTAACATCCTCATTTTTTTAAATGCTACAGTGTTGGGCTGCTGTGGTGTTTTCCCTGCCACAAGGATGTTAAATGTAATTATATTATGGTCACTAATTCCTAAAGCCAGAGAGCACAGCAGGCTGGACTACCATGAAGATCTCCAGAGTGGAAAACAGTCAGTTTCCTGAATGGGCAGAGGATTATGGGATTTCTTATGGAAATCTTGGGTGGTTTAGCGAAGCTCTCTTGAAAAACATCCACAATCCCTGAATTATTAGCAGCAGTAGATAAAGCACTACAGGAGTTACTTATAACCAGTGCTTCTAAATAGTTACAGAAACAACTGTTTTTAGTGTGGATGTAGAGTTGTTAACTTTCTACTGAACACCCTTGCCCTGTCCCTTCTCCAAGGCCCCGCCCATGCCCCACCCCTTCTCCGAGGCTCCGCTCACTCATCCCCGCTCCCTCTGTCACTCACTCTCCCCACCCTCACTCACTAGCTCATTTTCACCGGGTTGGCTCAGGGGGCTGGGGTGTGGGAGGGGTTGAGGGCTCCAACTGAGGTCCGGGCTCTGGGGTGGGGCCAGGGACGAGGGTTTGGAGTATTGGAGGGGGCTCTGGGATGAGGCAGGGGGTTGGAGTGTGGGAGGAGGTACAGGCTCTGGGCTGGGGGTGCGGGTTCTGGGGTGGGGCCGTGGATGAGGGATTTGGGGTGCAGGAGGGGACTCTGGGCTGGGGCTGAGGGGTTCAGAGTGCGAGAGAAGGCTCTGGACTCGGGCAGGGGTTGGGGTGCGAGGGGATGTGAGGACTCTGGCTGGGGGTGCAGATCTGGGGTTAGGCTGGGGATGAGGGGTTTGGGGTGTAAGAGGGTGCTCGGGGCTGGGATCAAGGGGTTCGGAGGGGGGAAAGGGGATTAGGGCTGGGACTGAGGCAGGGGGTTTGGGCCCAGGAGGGGGTCAGTGGTGAAGGCTCCGGGCGGCGCTTACCTCAAGCAGCTCCCGGAAGCAGCAGCATGTCCCCCCTCTGGCTTCTATGCGGAGGTGTGGCCAAGCAGCTCTGTGCACTGCCCCGTCCCCGCAGCTCCCATTGGCCATGGTTCCCAGCCAATGGGAGCTGCAGGGGCGGCACTTGGGGCAATAGCAGTGTGCGGAGCTCCCTGGCTGCCCCTGTATCTAGGAGCCAGAGCGGGGATATGCTTGCTGCTTTCCAGGAGCCGCACGGCACGGAGGCTAGCGGGGAGCCTGCCAGGCCCGCTGCGCAGCACCACCAACCGGACAGTCAACAGCCTGGTCAGCAGTGCTGACTGGAGCTGCCAGGATCCCTTTTTGACCAGGTGTTCTGGTCTAAAACCGGACACCTGGTCACCCTATGTGGATGGGCCCAAAGCTGCATCCACAGCTCCTTCTAGTATAATTTCTTGTATGAATAGTGTTCATCAATCTCTTTCTGTTAATTATGGGTCCCTTCTCCAAGATAAAACAATGCACAGAGTATATGGGGGTAGGACTAGATACTGAAAACAACAAGATTTTGGGAGACCGGGAGGATGGTGTATGTCTCTGGAAGGCCTCATTCAGAAGACAATCAAAAAAGCATGGATCAGCATGGCCTCTCCCAGAAGCTGTGTTGTGTCCAGGACTGTGGGTATAAAAAAACACAAAGAGAGCCACAGAGGAGACACAGTATTTGTGGGAGGAGCCATCTGACAGTCACTTTTCCATCAATTTTAGAAAATAAATGTTTCCTTGCCACTGCCTTTGATAGCAGTTATGTAAACAATACTAGTTAGACATCTGTGAGTACATTTCAAATTCTCTTTTTTCATTATACTAAAACCTTCTTTATTTCCATTTCACCTTTTCTATTTTAAATGGGAGATCTCCTCACTGTTCCTTCACTTTCCCTTAGCTCTTTGTTTTAATGCTTTGTTGTTTTACCATGTCTTTCTTGACAAGATAACGCTTTTTTTCTGCATTTATAGAACTCTTTGTGCTCCTGTAGGATGCAGGGTACTGTGTTATTTAGCAGAGTGCCACAGCTCTTCTCTCCAGCTGCCTTCCTTGCAATATTCATCAGGATATAGTAACAGGAGCCTGATGTTTTGGTTTATCAAATGACCTTGGCATTTCTTTCTCTCCTCTTCAGTCTGTGTCTGGGGTGCAGGACATGTGTAGAGTCTAACAAGGATTTTCCACAGATAGTATTTTTCTCTTCTGTCCAAGGATATTTTTGCTTAGGACACAGCCAGAAAACAGTAAAGTTTCTGTACCTGTGGCTAGAACAAAGGAGCTGTGGGGGCAGAAGAAGAAGCAATTTAGCTTGATGTTGCCAACTTTCACAATTTTATCATAAGTTTCACTAAATGTGGTGTTTCTTCTTAAATTCCCAGTTCTTGAAGTCAAGTGATAACCTGAGAAATTTAAACAATAAAGTATATTTCTAACTCTCCGGGTGGTAGAGAAAATCTTGAAAGCATGAACTTAGTGTATGCTAAAGGCTCAGAAACCAAAAGACAAGCAAAAAGAATTCAGTATTTATTACTTTTTAAAATATTGCCATTTTTGAACTAGTTGCATAATTTTTGAGGGCCTGATTCTTTATTTTTAAGTGCTTTGTGTTCAGTGATGAGCTGCCAAAATATTAACAACCGGTTCCCTACTCCTCACCCCAGGATGGGGTCGTGGGCCCCCCCCTGCTCCCTGGGACTCCTGCCCCATCCAACCCCCCACATTCCTTGATGCCCCCCCCGGGTCCCCTGCCCCATCCACACCCCTTCCCTGTCCCCTGACTGCCCCCTGCCGCCCCATCCAACCCCTCCTCTCATTCCTGATGGCCCCCCGTGACCCCTGCCCCATCCAACCACCCCTTCTCCCTGTCCCCTGACCACCCCCCCGGAACCCCTGTCCCTGACTTCCCCCCACCGCCCCATCCAACCCCTGCTCCTTCCGGACTGCCCCCCGGGACCCTTGCCCCCATTCAAACCCCCTGTTCCCTGCGCTCTGACTGCCCCGACCCCTATCCACCTCTCCCACCCTCCTGAACTCCCCCGCCCTCTTCCAACACCTCCTCCCTGCTCCCTTACTACACTGCCTGGAGTTGGGAGCTGGGCCTGGGGCCGGAGCCGCTCAGCTGAGGCCAGAGCCGCTTGGCCGGGGCCAGGGCCAGGCCGGAGCCGGTCAGCCAGAGCCGGGGCGCTCGGCCGGGGCTGGACCGAAGCCGCTTGGCCGGGACCGGGCCGGGCTGGAGTCGCTCAGCTAGAGCAGGACTGGGCTGCGCTGCGCCGCGCCGCGCCTCCCTGGAGCCCTCCTCGCCCCACCCCCCCGCCACTTGTTTCTGAGCCCTCCCAGGCTTCCCGCGCGAACAGTTGATTTGCAGGAAGCAGGGGAGGGGGAGGAGAAGGGGGGCGGAGCGTTCAGGGGAGGAGGCGGAGGTGAGCTGGGGCTGGGGGCAGGGCAGGGAGCTGCCGGAGCTTTACCAGTTGTTAAATTTAAAAGCTCTTTTAGAACCGGTTGTCCTGCGTGGAACAACCGGTTCTAAAAGGGCTTCTAAATTTAACAACCGGTTCCTGCGAACTGGCTCCAGCTCACCACTGTTTGTGTTGGCATCATGGCTACTCAGCCTCAGGAACATGAATTATCTATAAAAAGTTAGGAACCTCTCTAGATAAGATTAAAGGTCATGTTTTCTAGTCAATGTTGAGCTCATCAATTAATCTCTCCTGATTGAGTGTCTGAGATTTGGAGCAGTGCAAGTTCCATTGTATATTACTGTGCACAACGGAATGGGAAGGTGAGCATAGGTGCCACAGACAGACTTAGCCTAAAGGCTCATAATTAAAGCAAGGATTTTTTCATGCATAATTTTAGTAAAAGCCATGGGCAATTCACGGGCAATAAAGAAAAATTCATAGAGCTCAGAGCTCCAGGGTCCCCCGCTGCCCGGGGCTTGGAGATGCAGGGTCCCCCTGCAGCCCCTGGGAGCTGTAGGGTCCCCACCTCATGCAGCAACTGGGAGCTGCAGGGTCCCCACTGCCTGTGGGAGCCAGGAGCTCCAGGGTTCCCCCACCACCCCCCGTGGCTTAGAGCTCTTAAGGATCCGGGGTGGCCGGGAGTTGTGGGGTACCTCTGCTGCCTGTGGCGGCTCGGAGCTCCCAGGCCCCTGCCGCCTGCGGAGGCCAGGAGCTGCAGGGTTCCCCCACTACCTGCGGTGGCTTGGAGCTCCAGGGGGCCCCCTGCCGCCTCTGGCAGCAGGTGTACCCCGCAGCTCCCAGCCCCCTCAGGTGGTGGGGGGACCTTGCAGCTTCCAGCCACCATGGGCTGAAGTCACAGAGGTCTCTGGAAGTCACGGATTCCATGACTTCCATCACCTCCGTGATAAAAATCGTAGCCTTACTCATAATTAAGGGTTAGATTTTGCCATCCTTTACTTCTATGAGTAGTCTTATGACCACAGTGGAACTACTCATATAAGTAAAGACTGCTCAACATAAGGATTTATTAAACTAATCTTCTGGTAAAGACTGGGAGCCTAGAGAACCAGTTTGAAAAACCTGAAGATCCAGTACTCATACCCAGACTTGGTTTGAGAGCCACTGGGTTTAGATTAAAACAATTAATTGGAACCCAGAGGATCCTTTTCTCACTGTGTGATATCCATCTGCCTTGCTGGAAATTAGGTACCAACTGGATTTTACACTTGAGCCAAGCTTTCCTAAGGGAATAACCCACCCAGAGAACCTGCTGGGAAATAAGAGTTGATTCTGCCCTAGGATCTATTTCATGATAGTAAGTGGGAGTTAATAAAGGCAGGGAAAAAATAAAAGTCTAAAAATCTCTCTTTCTAGACTGAAAGTTTTCCACATTTGGGGCCAATCTAAGGAGTGATTTTTTTAATATGTTATATGTTTTTTTATATGTTATAAAATTGGTCCAGCTGCTTTGGCATTCAATTGGGCCTTATTCTCATTCACACTAAGGTCCTGTTATACTTGCCAGTGTAATGGGGCCTTAACATAAATGAGAATCTAGCCCAAATAACTCCTGAGAGGTCTTGTTTGAAACCCCCAAACTGAGTCCCATCGCTGAAGGTCAGTTGTTCTTCTGCTTAATTAAATTGCTGTTGCCGTCCTCTGTCTTATGCTAGTTTCTGTGCAATTGCTAAAGGTGAATAGCAAAATAGAAAATGGCAGTTAAACCTAGATTTCTGTGCTGAACAATCCCTGTTAACCAGACTGTGGGTCTCAATCAGCAGTGAAATAAGATACAATCTAGAGACTGGGTTTCTTTAGGGATCATAACTTCTTTGGGTCAGAAGTTTGCAACCTACGATTCTATTTCAAGTTGAGGGGGAAAGCAGAAGCCTTTGTACAAGGACATGCCAGCCATCTCTGCTGCACACCATAACATTCAGAACTTTGCTGTGGCACAAAAAATGGAACTTAAATCGTATTGCTCAGAAAGCAGTGGCCCTTCCCACCTTAGGTAAGGATAGAACTTAGCACGCACATGCAAAATCCTTTGTTAACATGCAATTAAGAGTACAAGTGCTAGACATTACCCTGTGCTCCTTGTGCCCTTCAAGAACATGAGAATATAACAGTAAAAACATCATAGGTGTTACAGATCTAGTCAAGCTCCCCCTCTTGGACACTCCCTACACTACTCTGAGGGGATCCAAATGATGAGTCCCCCGTGTGCTTTAAACCTCCAGAGTCTGAACAGAGTCCAGACACAAGACACTACCCTGGCTGGAGGTCCCTAGGCACACTCTTCGGGGCCAGATCCTCTATCTAGCTCCCCTTTTTGGCAGCTGATACCCCAGGGTCCAACTGCCCAACCCCAGGGCCATCCTTAGGCATACACAGAATACGCAGCTGCATAGGGCACCACGTAATTTAGGGCACAAAATTTCATGGTGCCCTAGGCAGCGGAATGCTGCACATGCGGCACTGGCACCAACGGCCAGCCCCAGCACCCAGCCAGTCCCCCTGCTCCGCTGCCCTGCCCCCATTCGACCCCTTCCCCCAAGCTCCCACCCCTGCTCCACCCCACCCCATCTCTTCCCACCCCTGCTCCGCCCCCACCCCGCCCCAATTCCACCCCTTCCCCAAGGCCCCTCTCCCGAGCGATGCGGCCCGCGGGATTAGCATGGGTACTGGAGCCGGCAGAAGGGGTCGGGCCTGCCCCCGCACTCACCAGCGGTGGCAGCGGGAAGCAGAGCGACCCAGCCACAGCCCACTTCACTCCACCAGCTCCCAGCCGCATAGCTCCGCTTCCCGCCACCGCTGCTGATGAGTGCAGGGGTGGGCCTGACCCCTTCCTCCAAGCCCCCTCCCCCAAGCGACAGGGCTGGGAGTTGGGGGAGCAGAGCAGGCTGGGGCCGGGTTGCTCTGCTTCCCACTGCCATCAGTGAGTGCGGGTGGGGGGCAGGCCCAACTCCTGCTGCTGGCGCCAGGCCCCCCGGTAATGCGCCGTGCTGCCCTGGGCCTCCCTGCCCTGGGCCTCCCGGCCCTACTGCTGCCCCCCACAACTCCTGACCCCGCAGCTCTGCAGCCCTTGAGCGCAGCCCCCCCACAACAGAGGGTCGGCCCCCCCACAAGGGAGTGCAGGTGATCGGGTTGCGTAGGGCACCACCATAGGTAGGGACGGGCCCTGCCCAACCCCTTGGATTAGTGCTAACCCCTCAGTCTCCTGTGTAGTTTATGCACACCCCTTTCCAGAACTCCACCTTTGTGAAAACTTTGGTTTCACAGGTTAACTCTTCAGGGGCATGGCGATAGTGAAAGCACAAGAGATACAGAGGTCTAGACAAAATAATAAACATGTTGTGACATTGCAGTCTATATGATTTTATAAAAATATGCTAATGAGTGAATATAATTTAACTGGAATATGCTTCATGCAAAAGGTCTCTTGTAAGGTATCATTACAAAGCTTATAATCTACTGAGTGTGGTCATCCTAGTTGTATAAATGTATCACTCTTGTATCTGAAACTAGAAATATGAAATATAACTCTGAGGGCCTATTGTAATTATGCAAAGTGTGGGCCATTAATGGTTGTTTGGAATCTTGATGGCTCCCATCAACCAGGACAATTGACTGTGGATGGCTCTGTTTGGAGGCAAGCCTTCCTGTGAGTCAGGCTGCGAGGAATGAAGGCTTGGGGTCTTACAGTGACATGTCACCTGAACTGGAATCCATCTTTAACCTAGTGCTTTTCCATTGAGAAGTGGGGGGTGAGAACCCAGAGGGACAAAGGATTCCAGCCTATGCAAAGATAGATAAATGGGTGGAACAGAACAAAGGGGAGAGCCGCCATGAAGAATCCCCTAGTTACCACCTGAGCTGGAACAAGAGCTATACCAGGGGAAAGAATTGTGCCCAGGCCTGGAAGGTGTCCAGTCTGAGGAAAAAACTTACTGAAGCATCTCTAAGGGTGAGATTATCTATATTCAGTTTGATTAGACATAGATTTGCATGTTTTATTTTATTTTGCTTGGTGACTTACTTTGTTCTGTCTGTTACTACTTGGAACCACTTAAATCCTACTTTCTGTATTTAATAAAATCACTTTTTACTTATTAATTAACTCAGAGTATGTATTAATACCTGGGTGGGCAAAGAGCTGTGCATATCTCTCTATCAGTGTTATAGAGGGTGAACAATTTATGAGTTTACCCTGTATAAGCTTTATACAGGGTAAAACGGATTTATTTGGGTTTAGACCCCATTGGGAGTTGGGCATCTGAGTGTTAAAGACAAGAACACTTCTGTTACCTGCTTTCAGGTAAGCCTATAGTTGTTAGGGGACGTGATTCAGACCTGGGTCTGGGTTTGCAGCAGGCTAGCAAGTCGGGCTCAAACCAGGCAGGGCACTGAAGTTCTAAGCTGACAGGGCAGGAAAGCAGGGGCAGAAGTAGTCTTGGCACATCAGGTGGCAGTTCCCAAGGGGGGTTCTGTGATTCAACCCGTCACACATGCCTACACATATTTCCTTGCCTCAGTTTCCTCACCACTCTGGAGAGTTCTTTAGGCTTGGGCATAGCCCTCTGGGATGTGTAGAATCCTTCCCCTGCAGCTCATGTCTACTTTCAGAAACATGGAGCCTCTCTCTAGGTCAGCTAGTTTTCCCTGACTGTGGCTGGGCTGAAGTTAAACAAAGGAACCCCTGCTAAGAAAACCTGATCATTTCTTCCCCTCTCCTGTGCAAAATTTCCTATTCATGTCTCCCAGAGTCTCTTGAGTTTATATATTCCCCTACCAACATCTGGTTCCTTAGTTCTGTTGTTGGTGTTTTCATTCTTCTTCACCAGTCCACTGCAGACAAGGTAAGAGAAGACTAGTTCTCCTAAGCTCTATCTAACTCACCATCCCAAGGTGTTTCCACCTGAACAAGCAGACTAAGTTCTAACAATCCATTTTTGTATCTGGTCTGTAAAGGACATGACACAGCCCTTGTCCGCCAAGGGTGGATTCCACATACACAGAGGCATTCAAAAATACAGCAATTTCATCAGAACAACTTCATAGCGTCAACCATAATTCACAAATTGTACAGATAGATTCCTCAAATCAGCATGTCAGGAAACCAGGAAATGGAGAATTAAAGTGACACTTCCCACACAACACAGCCATAATCTCAACTATGTCCCTTTTCTTTCATATCCCAGTGCCTTACCCTTACCTCAACTTTCTTGTCCAGTCTGATATCTACTAACTAGCTGCAAGCAGAAGATATTGGAAGTGAACTGCTGTCTAGATAAATGGTGTAGGCTGCAGAGTTTTGGTTTTGCGGAACATTGGTCCACCTTCTAAAGGAAAAGCTGTATAGTTTGGATGGCCTCCACCTCACTAGATGGGAAACCAAACTCCTTGGGGACAGGCTGGCTAGAGCAGTCAGGAGGCTGTTAAACTAATAACAAAAGGGGTGAGTAAAAAGAGGGAAGATGTAAGCACTCATTAAGCAGAAAACTGAGATGTGGAGAACAAAATTAATCAAAGAACCAAAGGACATGAAGAGAAGACATTCTTTAATTGTGTATACATCAATGATAGGAGCATGGGTAACAAACAAGAGGAACTGGATTATGGACATAAATTCGATCTAGCTGGTATTAGTGAAACATGGTGAGTTGATTTACATGATTGGAATGTTAAAATAAATTATTACAACCTATTTAGGGACGATCACATAGACAAAGGAGGAGTGGGAGTGGGCTTCTATGTAATAAATAGTATTACTTGTTTCTGAGTCACTGACAACTCGGAAGAAAATGATCTTGAATACGTGCGGAACAATGTACTAACAGATAAAGCACAAGATAGGGTATTAGTTAGTGTCTGCTACCAACCACCAAATCATGATAGGGAACAGGATGATTGACTCCTTAAACACCTATTTATAATATACTGGAAAAAAAGTTGCGTTATTATGGAGGACTTCAATTTGAGTGACATATGCTGGCGGTCTCATGCTGCCAGTACTAAAACATCCTTGGAATTTCTTAATATTATAAATGAAAATTTCCCAACTCAAAAATTGTTGCATCCAACAGCGGGGAATTCTATATTAGACCGCATCTAGACAGAGAGAGAAACTGATCACATAACTAAAAATTAAATCTAGTCTAGGTACAGTGATCATGACTTGATCTCACTGATAATGTGTAAACAGAATAAAGTCCAAATCAGTAATATACGTACTTGTCCCTTTAAAAGGGCGGATTTCACAAAGCTGAAAACAATTATGAGCCGAGCCAACTGGGAGGAAGAATTTAAACAGAAAAATGTGAATGAAAACTGGGAATTGTTTAAGAACACTCTACTAGAAACCCAAAAAAACACAACTGAAGAAGAAGGTGTATTGGTTGAAAAATCAACCTGGTTTAGAGGGGAAGTGAAAGCACCTATTAAAAATATAGGTATATAAAAAATGGAGGAGAGGGGAAGTTGGCAGGACTGGCTCCAGGCACCAACAAAGGAAGCAGGTGCTTGGGTCGGCCAATGGAAAGGGGCGACATGTCCGGGTCTTTGGCGGCAATGCGGTGGCAGGTCCCTCAGTCCCTCATTGCGGCTTTATCTTTTTTTTTTTTTTTTTCCCGCTTCGCTGCTTGGGGTGGCAAAAAAGCTGGAGCCGCCCCTGGAAGTCGGTCGTAATAAATATAAATCAAAAGCTTGGAACTGAGAAGGGAAGCAAGGGGACACAAGTAGAAATCTATGGCCAGCAGAGTTAAGAACAATAAGAATGTGTTTTTAAGTACATTAGGACCAAAAAGTTTCCTAACAATCATATTCATTCATTACTAGATGGAAACGGTAGAATTATCAATAATAACGCAGAAAAGGCAGAAGTGTTCAATACATTTTTTTGTTCTCTATTTGGGGAAAAAATAGATGAGGTAGTCATGTCATATGATGATAACACTCTTTCCATTCCACTAGTATTTTGGGAGGATGTTAGACAGCAGTTACTACAGTCAGACATTTTTAAACCAGCAGGTCCCAATAACTTACATCCAAGACTTTTTTTAAAAAGCTGGCTAAGGCGCATACTGGGCCATTAATATTAATTTTCAATAAGTCTTGGAATACCAGGGAAGTTCCAGAAGACTGGAAGAAAGCTAATGTTGTGCCAATATTTAAAAAGGGGAAATGGGATGACCTAGGTAATTATAGGCCCGTCAGTCTGATATCAGTCCTGGGAAAGATAATGGAGTGGCTAATACAGGACTTAATTAATAAAGAATTAAAGAAGGGTAATATAATTAATGCACACCAACATGTGTTTATGGAAAATAGATCCCATCAAAACTAACCCGATACCCTTTTTTGATGCAATTACAAGTTTGGTTGATAAAAGTAATACTGTTGATAGTTGGACTTCTGTAAGGCATTTGATGTTGTGCTGCATGACATTTTGATTAAAATACTAGAACAATATGAAGTTAATATGGTACACATTAAATGGATTAAAAACTGGCTGATAGATCTCAAAATCTAATTGTAAATGGGGAATCATCACTGAGCAGATGTGTTTTGTAGTGTCGTCCTGCATAGATGAGTTCTTGGCCCTATGCATTTTAACATTTAGCATTTTCAAACAATGTATATTTTAATACGGCTAAATGTAAATATATACATCTAGGAACAAAGAATGCAGGCCATACTTACATGATGGAAGACACTATTCTGGGAAGCAGTGACTCTGAAAAAAACTTGGGGGACACGTGGATAATCAGCTGAAAATGAACTCCAAATTTGACACGGTGGTCAAAGGGATAATGTTATCCTTACATGTATAAACAGGAGACTCTCAAGTAGGAATAGAGAGGTTATTTTACCTCTATTTGGCACTGATGCAAATGCTGCTGGAATACTGTGTCCAATTCTCATATCCACAATTCAAGAAAGATGTTGATAAATTGGAGAGCATTAAGAGTCATGAGAATGATTAAAGGATTAGAAAATATGCCTTATATTAATAGATTCAAGAAGTTCGATCTATTTAGCTTAACAAAGAGAAGTGTAAGGGATGACTTGCACACAATTTATAAATACCAACATGGGGAATGAATATTTGATAACTGGGGTCTTCAATCTAGCAGAGAAAGGTATAACACAATCCAATGGCTGGAAGTTGAACCTAGACAAATTCAGACTGGGAATAAGGCATCCATTTTAAACAGCGAGAGTAATTAATCATTGAAACAGTTTATCAAGGATCGTAGTGGATTCTCCATCACTGACAATTTTAAAATCAAGATTGGATATTTTTCCAAAAAGATCTGCTCTAGGAATTATTTGGGGGAAGTTCTTGATAATCACAGTGATTCATACCGGCCTTGGAATCTATGGAAGAACTTCCCAGTGCAATGGTGCTGCACAGATCAAAATGAGGGTTTATGGGAGTGCATGAACAGAAGTGCTGTTTTAGAGTTCTCTTGGGCACAGTCAAAATGACAGATTAGGAAGAGGTAAGGTGCTCTTACGTTCACACTGTTGTATCCTCACACCCACCCTGACACCTTTACACTGAGTAAAAGGGCTGGAGTGGCATAAAGGGATCCTAAAAGCCCTGGTTCATGCCAGGGGAGCATTCCCCTGGTGCAGGTACTGCACAAGATGGCCATAAGGCTGCCCTTCAAAATCCCCTTTGCAAGGCCTGGGATGGTATCATGCTGGAGGCAGAAGTATTGTATTGGGGGCAGGGCCACAGTATGCAATGTTGTAAAGGTTCCAGGCAGTACCACAGTCCATAGGGCAGCCCAAAAAGGCTGTTATAACTTAGAAACGCCCAAAGGACTCTCTAAGTTACACTGGGCTCCTTGGAGCAGACCAGGATTGTAAAGGTGCAAAGGTGACTCAAAGCCACTTTAGGGTCTCCTCTCCCTGGGCTGCGTGTTCTGTGCTGTGCCCCTATTTCCTATTGTTATGGCCACAGGGAATAAACCAAAGGCTTCAATTGTCAATTCAAGACTTTTCACCAATATTTCATTCAATAGTTTAATCAATGATCTGGAAGTAAATATAAAGTCAAAGCTGATTAAATTTGCAGATGGACACAAAGATTGCCAGGGTGGTAAACAGTGATGAGGACAAGGCAAGTCATACACAGCGATCTGGATCCCTTGGTAGGCTGGGCCCATTCAAATAAAATGTGTTTTTAATACAGATGCAAGGCCCTACAGCTAGGAATGAAGAATGCAGGCCATTCCTAAAGAATGGGGTGGGGGGTGTCCTGGAAAACAGTGACTCTGTAAAGAAATGAGGGGTCCTAGTGCACAAACAACTCATGAGTTACCAGTGCAGTGCTGTGGCTAAAAGGGCTAATATGATCCTTGGCTTCATAAACACAGGACTAGTGAGTAGGAGCAGACAAATGGCTTTTCTTCATTACAGCATTGGTGAGATCAATACTAGAATAGTGTGTCCAGTTCTGAGATCTGCATTTTAAAAGTAACGTTGAAAAACTGGAGAGGGGCTATAAAAGAGCCATACAAATTATTCAAGAGCTGAAGAAAATGCCTCATAGTGAGAAGCTCTCGCTGTTTAGCTTACCAAAAAGAAGACTTTAGGTGACCAGATTATGGTATATAAATATCTTCACAGGGCATACAGGAACCAATAGCTGGAAGTTAAAGCCAGAAAAAAAATCAAATCAGAAATAAGAGACACATATTTCTAACAGTGAGAGTGATTAACATTGGAATATACCAAAGGAAGTGCTGGATTCTCCATCTCTGGCTGTCTTCAAATCAAGACCAAACGCCTTTCTGGAAGATATGCTTTAGTCATCTACAGGTTATTTTGGCTCAATGCAGAGGTAACTAGGTGAAATTATATGGCCTATGTTATGCAGGAGGTCAAAGTAGATGATTTAATGATCCCTTCTGGCCTTAAAATCTATTAATGTACCAGGAGGGGGAACAGCACCAAATTCAACTAAATACAGAACAGAAGAGGAGCAGGCAGGACTCAAGGATTCAGATTCTTGGTAAGGATGGTGGTGTAAGCTTTACAGAGCACTTGACTATACATGCAATATGAAGGAGCCAGTATTTCAGAATGAATATCTATCTTGAGGGGAGAGCATTGAATTCTGTTGGAAGAGCAGGAGGGCAGCCCCCTCTGGAAGAGCTTCACATGGCTGAGGTTGTACATCCAATTGTCTCTCTTTTGCCATTTCTCTGAACTCCCCTTTCACCAGGGTTGCCACCTGCTGCTTTTGCTTAGGGCTTTGTTTCTTAAATTTGCTCATAACCTCCAAAATAGATTAAATGTTTCTCAGTTTCATCCACAATCCCCCTAATACCTCTCCAGTGCTACTGAAATCTTTAACAGTTTGTTCTACCCTCAGTTACAGAAAACGTTGTGACTAATTAAGTAGTTCAAGCAACTAGGGTGCACGGAAAAACAACTGCTACCACTGTCTCCAGTAAATGCATTCCATCTCAGCATGCTTCAATCACTATGGTTTCCATTTCATAACTGAAAGAAAAATGTTGGCCTTCTTTGGGCTGTCACAGCAACAACAGGGGTAGAACTGAGATCCTCCTGCTCTAAAGGCACAGGTCTCAGGGACTTGAACTAAGGCATAAGCAACCATTCAGTATTAGCAGTACAGGGCCTATGACATACAGTTGAGCAGTTTTGATTCATTGAGACAGAAGGCAGTGACGCATACACATACGAACCAGTTCATTAGAACATTATACAGATGTGTACCAGGTTTCACATTTTTCTACAGCCATAATACAGGAGAAAGAATGCCTATATCTCCCCCAGGGAGCTTGAAAGCCCTGTAGCAGCTTTTGGTATTAGAGAAAGGAGTCTCCAAAGGAGGATTTTGTTATGATGGAAGTAGTGGATGGTATTTTTCTATCTGTTCTTTGAGTCTTCCGTATTGTCTACTATGTTTCCACAGAATTATTCCCCAAATGCAGAACTATTTGTCTACCACATAATAGAGTGCCATCTATCTATCTATCTATCTATCTCACACTCACTTCTAGGCTTTTACAGTTGATAAATACCTTCCCTAGATTTATAGCAGGGATCTCAAACATGCGGGCCACATGCGGCTTGCGGAGCTCTTCCCTATGGCCTGCCAAGCTCCCCGCCCCCCACCCCGTTACTTCCTGTTGCCGCCAAACTCCCCTCACCCCCGCCCCCCCCAAGTTATTTTATGTGGCAGCTAAGCTCCCCAGGTGCTGCTCCCCAATGTTTGGGGCCAGGTCTCTCCCCCCAAGTGTCCCCCAGCCTCACTTGCTGCCCCCTCACTGCCCAGAGCCTGCAGTTCATGCTGACTCCGCTCCACTCTGCTGGCTTCCGGCATCACCTGCTGCTGCACAGTCCTAGTGCCCCCCTTCACTGCCCTTCCTCCCTAGTCTTGAGCCTCTCCAATGCCCCAAACCCCTCACCCCTGCACTCCTTCCTATCCCCAAACTCCATCCCAGAGCCTGCACCCCCACCCCCTGCCCCAGCCCGGAGCCTGAACCCAGCACCCAAACTCCATCCCAGAGTCTGCACCCCAGACCCGCTCCCGCATCCAAACTCCCTCCCAGAAACTTAGGCAGGTGGGGGCGGGTTCTGGGCACCACCAAAATTTCTACAAACCTGCCACCCCTGGAAGAAGCAGAGCAGAGGTGGAGTGGTGGTGCAGCCCAGTGCAGTGGGGGGGCTTTACTGAGTGTATATATTTTATTAAAACCGCTTGGAGGAGGAGGAGGAGGAGGAGAAGAGGTGGGGCGGGGCCTCATGGAAGGGGTGGAGTGGGGGTGGGGCCGGGGGCAGCGAGGGGGGGTGTCAGTGATGCGGCCCTCAGCCCAATGCACTAGTCCTCATGTGGCCCTCGTGGTCATTTGAGTTTAAGACCTGTGATTTATAGTGACACACTGCATTCAGCTTGCATCCGGTAAGGCAACTAATCCCGTAGTGCCAGATCGTTGACATTTACAAAGGTTTTTAACTGCTTTTCTTCTGCCAAAAATAAATTTGTTGTCCTATTACTGGATTCAAATGGGAAAACAATTTTAATAGAACTTACTAATCTTTAAGCATTTTTAATGTGCTCATAACAAGGTTTCTGGGCACTATGTACAAAAGTAAATTAAAAAATATTTTCCCATAAAGGGCATCTAGGCTCCATCATTCAGTGTGACAGTATTACTTTGTGTTTTTCAATGTTTCTTTGTTCCTTCTTTTTTCCCCAGCAAGGTGTATCACCAGAGCATTTTTATACCATCATCCTTGAAGGAAGGGTTGTGTGAAAAGATGAATCTTGCATTGTCCCCTTTCTGAAAGGAAGTCAGCTTTTGTCCTCATTTTCTGGAGCATCTCTGGAGTCAGTCCTGAGGGAAACTAGACCCCAGAGCATTAAAAATGAAGACTCTAATCTTGAATTAGATCTGGAACCAAATGGGAACCAGTGGCACATACAGAGTACTGATATAATGCATGTTCTTCAGTCTTTCTTGCCTCAAAGGTAATTTGCTAGTCATGCTTCCATATGGCCCTATGTGTTGCAATAATCTAACTTGAAGGTGCTAAAATGTGGATCACAAAGGCCAGATCCTCATCAGAGAGGAACTGACACAGTCTCCTATCAGTCAAAGATGGAAGAAGGGATTCCTCTCCACTATTGCAATCTGTGTAATAGAGAGTCCAGTAGCTCCTCATGACTGTGTACCATTCCACCTTAGTGATATGATGACAGATGCCTTCAGTAGAGAATAGGTCACTGTTCCTCCAATTATCTCCCTCATTTTACCAGCATTTGGTGTAAAACAAGGATCTTGTAAACATACATTGTAAAATGTGGGCCTGTTGTTACAAGAATACAATTTTTATATTTGTAGTTTCAGTAAACTCTATACTGTATCTTTTTGCCTTTATTGATATTTAATACGTATTGTAAGTAGAAAGTGTTTTTCAGGTTGTAAGAAAATTGCTATTAATCCACAAGAAACCAGAAATGTTGTTGCCAAAAATCATTATTTCCTGCCACAGAATCCAAAAATGCTTGAGGCAGGAGTAGGGTTGAAGATGTAGTATAATTGTAGTTATGACTCAGAAATGAAACTAACTGACAAAACTGAAGGGACTTGCCTTGTTTCTCATGGGAGACCATTCTCTAGCTTACTATAAGCCTCAGTGATGGGAAATTTCTCTTCATAACCACTCTAAATTTTTCTTAAGTCCACCCCATTACTCCCATGTATGTCCCCTCAGAGCAGACTTTATCATTCCTCTTGCTACTTTATGTTTACATCTTTCAAATACTTGTACATAGTGATTATCATTTAGTCAAACTTTAAATGTTTAGTTCCTTTTATCTGTCCTCACCAACAAGCTCTTCAGCCTTGTATTAATTTCCGTTACTCTTCTCTAAATTCCACTTCTCTTGCTTGTTCTGGTATAGAAGTATCTTCTACTATTTACAGGCTCACAGGTGCAGTCATACCAGAAAGCCTCCCCACTAAGCAGGGACAAGACACTGACCCTACATGGTGTGGAAACTGAGCCTACAGAGTGTGTGGAAAGCAGCTGATTAAATGACTATTTTTTGGCTTCCCCCACCACATTTGCTAAATATCTTGGTCTTTTCCCCATCTCTGAAGGATGAATTCATCCAATAATGACTGGCATCTTCCCCCAGAGTTTATGGAAACTCACAGTTGTGGTAGAGAAATTCTCAGAAAAGTTTTCCATTGCATAGAAGCACTAGTTTCTGTCCCCCAAGGCTACCAAATTTAGTGAAAGTTCACACTCCCCCAACACACCAAACATAATCTCATAAATGTCTAAAGGTGCAGTGTAAAACTGCTGAAAGCACTATTAATAGATGTGGGGATTTTGATGGGTGTTCCCTGTATGACTTTAAACTGATTGCATTTTGCATGAACATTACAGGCTCTCCTAGATATGAAAAATAGAAATTGTTCCTGCTCTAAGGCTCAGTATAGATTCCAGAATGTTTGCATCAGGTTAAACATTGAATGCATAATATGCCTATGCATCCTGAGTTCTACAATGAAATCTGTAGTGACTCTTAATTTTAATATAGAAATGTAATCACAGTGATTACAAGTCACATCGTGGAGTACAACTCACAATTTTATAATCCAAGTGAGCAAGTAAATGCTGTGCCTCTGGGAAGTGTCTAATTTTTAAGCATGCTCGTAAATCAGCAATGGTGAGATGAGTCCCACTCCCAATTACTCCTTAGTAACATATCCATGAGCCTGCTTATTTCAGAGCCTTATTTTGCTCCATATCTCGATGTATTGATTCATGCTGATAGTGATTTGGCATTAGTGCATATGTCATGGCAAACACTTCTCTCCTACCTTAGCAGCCCATTTTTCCACATTTTCTTTGATGTTCCTGACGCATTTTTCCTCTATTTAATGTTTCTATTTCAGTTTAGAAAATCAAGTTGAATGTTGCTGACAGCACAGAATGCATATGAACAGCTAAAAAGACAGAATAGAAAAAACATGTATATGGAGCTTATTCCAGAAAGAGAAATCAATCAAATTATTTGTGATGAGAATCAGATCAGATTTAGTTAATTTATCAGATCTCAAAATTAACTATGCACCAGCCTGGGGGATTTAACCATCCTCTGTCCAAAATTCAGGAAACTGAGATGTGTTTCACACAACATTCTGTTTTTTTAGTCAAATCTCTTTCAGGTTTATGGATTGATGTTTCCAGGATACTAACCAATGGAAGGTGCGTCAGTGAGTGAGGTGGCTGTAAAATTCAATCGCATCTATGCTGTGATCCTGAGCTATTGCTATGCTCTCAGCTACACATATATACACAATTAGACAATTAACTTTCCCTATGATCTTTTTCCATTTTTTAAAATGAATGCCTAAAGATGGGCTCCTAAATCTTTGTTTTTGGGTGCCTAAATTAAATGGCCTGATTTTTGAAAGTGCTGACCACCAATCAGCTCCTTACTGAAATCAGTGCAAATTGCTGGTTATTTCATTTTTGAAAACCAGGCTTCTTACATTTAGATTGAATTTAAAATCTTGGCCTTTCTGTTCCTCCACCTATTCAAAGAAGGAGCATGTCTTTAAAAATAAAATAGTCAAAGCATTTTTATCCCCTAAATATGGAAAACAAAATAAAATCTTGTTACTAGCAACAAATATCAATTTGCCTTAAATGTACTTAAGTTCAGCTAAAAAGGAGGGTCTGTCCTCTAAAGTGGGAAAGAAAGGCTATTTACCTATTAAATGTAGTTACTGGAGATCACTGTTTGTATGGACACCATTGAATGAGGTGCACTACAGTGTACAAGCTTCATATTTTCTAGTCAGCCTCATTCACAAGCGGCACACCTCCCCCACATCTTGACTACATGTATTTGAGCCCAAGAATATAAAAGAAATCATCCCCCAACCTTCATTTAGTTGCTTCCACTAACTCAGGAATCTACAGTAAAGACTTTGAATTGGTGAAGGAGAATGGGGAGTGTGGATCAACTCAAACAATTATCTTAAAGAACCACATCACCAAGTATCATTTCTTTAACAGCTCCACAATGGTGATGTAGTACATGCCTAATGGTGTAGTTAATTCAAGACCTGAATTATCTGTTCTCAATCTGAGGAAGAAAAGTTTTTCAGGCCATGCAGATGGCTCTCAGCTTTACTTTCTGACATGGATATGAAACTTTAATTCCTGCAGTTTCCAAGGACCTTGAATCATGGGAACATCAAAATGGACTCTTTAGCCCCTCCTGAAACTTCTGTAACGACCACGGCATTTGTTTCTCAGCCTTTGTTTACCATAGACAGGATCTTGAATATCTTGAGGCATGATCGCCAGCACTTCCATGTTGTTCATTTGTGGCTGATATTCTTTTCTTAGCCAGCTCCACAGCATCTATCTGTATACTTATATGTCCCTCATCACTACAGTATCTTCACAATCATTAACAGATTTACCCTCACAACACCCCAAGAGGAAAGGAAGTGCTATCCCTATTTGTGGGATGGGAAGCTATAGCACATAGCAGATGAGCCAAGGTCACACAAAGAACTTGTGGCAGAGCCAGGAACAGAAACCAGATCTCCCAAGTGCCAGCCCAGTGTGTTGTTCACCAGAACATCCCTTCTGGGTCTCATCATGTTGCTGGAATGGAAACCATGAGCTGTGTCTAAGCAAATTCAGTACTCTTGTGTCCTTAGGCCTTGCTGGACCACAATCCAGGGGACTACTGAGGGCAGCACTCAGGAAAGGTTCCACAGAGTGCTCTGTACCCGCAAGGTGCTCCCAAACCGCCAGTGCTCCCGGTGGCATGTGATGGACCAGTTGTGTTAGTTGTGTGGGTAGGCTGGTGCGCGGGGTGAAAGGCATCCCCATCTGCCCCTGCCAGCCAGGTGGCCTGTTCACTCGGGGATGGTGGCTGTCACCCACGGAGCAAGCCCAGACAAGATGCCCTATCCCACCTGGCCTATGTCCCCATCCCTCTCACATGCCCACATCCCCCTCCTGCTCCATCTCCCTGGAGTATCCCAATATACCCCCGCCCGGTCCCTCTTGCGTGCGCTCCGCATCCCCCTCCTGCTCCATCCCGCCCTCGCGCGCCCCCTCCTGTGCCATCCCCCTCATGTCCCCCACCCCTCCTGCTCCTCCCCGCCCTTGCGCGCCCCCTCCTGTGCCATCCCCCTCATGTCCCCCACCCCCTCCTGCTCCATCCCGCCCTCGCGCGCCCCCATCTCCCTGCGGTGTCCCGATGCGCGGCGGGGGGCTACAGACGGGGAGCGCCCCCGCCCTCCGGCAGCAGAGCGCCTGGCTCGGCCGATGCCCATTAGCGTGGCGGCGCGTTCCCGAAACGCGAACCTGGCCGTTCTCGCTGGGGCGCGCTCCCGTAGTCCATCAGCCGCGGTTGCCAGAGCGCCGAGTCTCTCGTGCTAGCTTTGCGTCACACACGATCCATCGAGGCGGCGGCCAATTACAAAGCGGATGCTACCTATAGAGGCGGGGCTCGGGAGTCCGCGTGCAGAATGCAAATAAAATGGGCGTGGCCCGATGGGGGCGTGACCGCAGCGGGTATAAATAGGGCCGGTGAGGGCAGCTAGACGGAGTGACAGGCTTGAGTGGTGGCTGTGGAGGCGCGTGTTGCCGAGCTAGCAGGTGAGTGAATGAGAGAGACTCCGCGCGGCCGCGTTTAATAAGCGGCGGGCAGCGCGCGAGCCAGTGAGGCTGGGCTCGCGGAGCGGACGGGTCCGGCTACTCCCGGCCGGCGCTGCCCGCCCTGCGGTGCCCTGGCTGCGCGGCAGGCCACGGGCGGGGCTGCCTGTCATGCCCGGGCCCCGGTGCTTTCTTCACCGTCCTGAGGGCAGAGCCTGGCGGTGCCCCGCACAACCCCTTCAGGTTACAGGTGCAGGCAACGCCATAAGCAAAATACACCCTGGGCTTAACTGTTCTCCGGGTAGCTCTTGGCTCGGGGGCGCACTTAAAGCATTGGCTGACTTATCCGAGATCCTATTAGCTTTTGGGCCAGTTGCAGCAGTTATCTTTACACGCTGATAACTCAATTGCTAATTTGAAAACCTCCTGCTTGCTAAGGAGTCTTGCTTCAGTGAAGACGCAGCACGTATGGCAAAGGGGATTAGACAGTCTGGGGAAACAAGTCTGTTACATGTGAATCGTTAAACAAGATCGCTGCATGGGGGACTAATGGAGACAGTAACTTACCAAAGGTAAAGGGGTGACCTAAAAGTACCTACATGAGGAACAAATATTGAGGGTTGGTGTACAGGAGGATTTTACATTGGCAGTGGTCACTTCTGGCTTTGGCATCTATGAAACACATACTCTGGGCATATTTTGGTATTACTTTGTGTGCCTCTATAGTGAGGGAAACACAATACAGAAACACAGATACAAATTTGGTTGCAATAGTAGCCCAACATGCTTGTAGTAATACAATATAGAGTGCAACTCTAAAGTCTGTAACAGTAGCTGCACTATATAGTGCAAGTGACAATGTTGAACATAGTGTGAAGAAGTATAATAACTTGTGCATTTAAAATGATCAAGTTTATAGCTGCAACTGTTATGAGTCAACACTTCTACCTATGTCATTGTCTAGTCACTGAAACCAAGTGTAGACCACCAAATGTGATTTCCTTGTATTTCTAAAGATCATATAAGATACAACAAGCTTATTTCTGCACTTCTAATATATCAGGGGTTCTCCAATTGGGGGTTGGGACCCCTCGGGGTTGTGAGGTTATTACATGGGGGGGGGGTCATGAGCTGTCAACCTCCACCCCCAACTGTGCTTTGTCTCCAGCATTTATAAAGATGTTAAATATATTAAAAAGTGTTTTTAATATATAAGGGGGGGGTTGCACTCAGAGGCTTGCTATGTGAAAGGGGACACCAGTAAAAAAGTTTGAGCCACTGTAATACATATTGCTATTCACCACACTTATATAATGCCCTAGTATAGCAAATCCATTCTGAGTATACCTGCAGTTAACATCTAAAATGTTTATCATTATATCAAATAACACTTATTGATGTCTAAGAAATACTCTTTGCTGTAACACTAAGTACTCATAATGTTTTGTACGAATGGCTATTACAAGGTAATACAAATGGTTCATCGAGCAAATTAAAAATCTCAGCCTGTTGTAACACTCCAGGGAGTCTAAGATAAGTCTAGTTTTCTAAACTAGTTTATCTTGCTTTAGGTCTAGAACCAGGATAGGGTGTAGGCTACTTCTAATATCACATTGCTTTACATAAAGAATTTTACGGTGGAAGTTACTGAAATGTAAACTGTGGCTTACTCATTGCTGATATCCCAAGTCTATTGGAAACTAGTCTGAGACAGTTAACAGCTCCTCTAATCTGCACATGATTAGAACCAGTGACCTAGATGTGAGAGGCTTCTGATTTTTAACAATCCTAGGGTTTAAATTTCACACAACTGTAGAAATCCCTCTGAGGAAACTGACAGTAGTAGCAGCAGCACTAAATTAACTTTCCAGCTAGAAGTGTCCTGAAAGCAGGAATAGCAGTACCAAAGAGTTCCCAAAGTTTGTTTTGCTAGAATTCTACGTACTATTTTCACATCAGTTGGGTCCAAAAGTGACATTACTTAATGTTACTAGTGTTGACATGGGAGGAGGAAATCTGTCCCAGATGGAGCATCTAAACACTCGTTTGTATGTGTATATATAATTAGAATGTTGATGACTGACGTAATTATGTAGGTCTAGCAAAATGGGCCGTGAAGATGTTCTTCCTCATCTTTTTGAGGTGGCCAAGGAGATCCAATTCATCCATGCAGTGTTGCCAGAAGGCTTGATATCTTAGTCTGTTTGCCTTGCTCTGACACTGCTGCTCCTGGGTCATCTGGGTCTGAGGAGCTCACTAAATATTCTAGGGCTGATTAGTATATGAGATCCAAAGATGGAATTAGAGTGCTTGCCAGTGACCCATTTAGACAGTGGTCTTAGCATTTCTGGGGACCCATCATACCCACTGAACTAAATGAGTTCTGTGCATGCATGGGAGGATGTGATCAGGTCTTTGTAGTAAGTTCCACCCAAAGACCTCAGAGCACTTCACAAATGCACTTAGCCTCACAGTGCCCCATGTGTGTTAGGGATTATCCCCATTCTACAGGGGGAGAGCTGGGACATAGGTGAAATGAGTTGGCCATGGTCACGCTGAGGCTGTAGGACAGTGGGTATGGAACCCTGCAGTTCTGATAGCCGCTTCTCTTGCCTGAAAAACAGTCTCCTTCTTGCAGTGTGGTTGCAATGGTTATTTAACAGGAAGGTACAAGATTAGTAATGCATTTAAATACCTCTTATAAGCAAGAGGGCTTACTATTGAATGAATGCCCTTGCTGCACCACCTCTTGCAGCTGCATGTGCAGGGGTGGCTGTAGGCACCAGCAAAGCAAGCAGGTGCTTGGGCAGCCCATTTGCAGGGGCGGCAGCATGGGAGCTGAGAACCAACAGGGGGCCCTGGGAGCTGTAGTTCCTTGTTTAGCTCCCTGCCTATAGAGCCAGCCCTAGAGCAGGGAAAGAATGACATTTCCCAGCATTCCCTTGGCCACTACCAACAGGAAAGGGAGGGGGAGGGAGTATGGTAGCTGAAACCTCATGCTGCAGTTTGCTGTGAATGGAGAGTTCACTGCTAGAACGGGGTGGCACTGAACAGGGAACAAGTAAGGAGTAGAAGGCTTTGGCCCAGATATCCCCTTCAGAAGACATCCCCAGCCTGGATTAGGGATACTGGTGTGAGCTCACCTTGCAGCCCCCAAAGAAAGTTGGGTGGACTAAATGGACGGTGCACCTCTCTATCTGAAGCCTAGCAAGGGAGGTACATGGATCCCACTAGAATTTAAAATGAAAAGTAAGGGAGGGGAGGCTCTGGACCTGGGCAGCTTTAGATACAGTACCAGGCATGTAGGAGGATTTCCACTTCTGAGCCATGGAAGCAGAAATTGACTTTTCCTTTTCAGATTTAGCTAATATTCAGAAAGGGAATCTAGCACCTGCCTTCCAGATTTGAACACCCTCAAAATTCAGGAGTGCTCAAGCTCAATTTGGGTAGCTGTTACTTCATTTCTCCCAAATCAAACATACTGATCCACTGTAACTTGCTGTAGAAAAAGTAGGATAAAATTGAGTAAGAAATGCTTCCCAGTGGTTATTAGGACTGGAATTGCTATTTTCAACAGCCATTGCCCATTTTATTTCTTTTCTAGTTTTATTTCTTTAAAAAGAAGTCAGTGATATTGTATTGGCAAATTCCCCATAGAAACAAAGAGTGGAACAAAAGAATAATAAAGGCACCTCAGCTTTTCCTCATTTATGGAGGACAGTCTTATAATATGCATCCAGATATCCTCCAAACACACAAGCTGAAAATTGTTCCACTTTACTAGAGTTTTGTAACCCTGTGGGAACTAATCCTGTCTGTGTTCTGTGCACATCTAAAATTCCTACTGAATGACCCGCCCTGGGAGTGAGTTACCAGTGACCTAGGGCTGGGGCGGAAGGAGGGTGCAGGTGAAGGAGGGAGAGCCCAGGGCTGGGGCGGCAGGGTGTGTGTGTGGGGGGTGGGGGGGGGTGGGAGGAGCCCAGGGCTGGGGCAGCAGGGTGTGTGTGTTTGTGGGGGGGGAGCCCAGGGCTTGGGGCGGGGGGGGGGGGGGGGGAGGCGGCCAAACATTTTTTTTGCTTGGGGCGGCAAAAAACCTAGAGCTGGCTCTGTGCATGTGCAGCCTGCTTGAGCATTCCAAGATGGAGCAACAGACCAGGCCTTGATTAGTCTTAAATGACAAAAGCATCTGGCCACAATGGAAACCTAAGGTGTCTGTTTCCCCTGTGCCTTTATATGTAATTTAATATCCATTGGAGTTGAATACCTCTAGAAAAGATCCATAAGTGTCTGATTACATTTTCAAATAAAGCTATTTAGGCAAATAAGATGTAAGAATCTGTTCAACTTCAACACAACACAGACTTCAAAAGGTCTGGACTAAGACTAGGCATTATCAGACTTGCTGCCTGACATCAAGCTGCTGAGGTTAGAAACCCCTTTGCATAAAACTAGGTGAGATACTGCCATTATATGACCCTTAATATGGCTTAACTGAATTCATGCTAGCTCCTTCACAAGTGAGGCGAAATGTTCTTGCAAGCATACTAGTATTTTCAAAAATATGGCTTTAGGTAACTAGTGACTCCTGAGGACCATGGTGAGAATAGAATAATGTTGGGGCTTTAGCTTTTATATGACTGAAGTGTAGTTTCAGCTTGCATTCAGGATCCTGAAATGTCTTAACTTTTAGAGTGGTAAGAATTTGAGTTTGAGCTCAGTGGGGTTGGATTTCTTTAATTGGGGTGTGATAAGGTGCAGACTATGAGTTTGCCTTCTGACATCATGGCAATTGGAGGCACAATCTAATTATTTCATCTGTAAATAGAAATATCTTGGATCTGATTTTCAGAAATGCTGAATTGAGTTGGCACTGTGGATTTACAGTACCTATAAAATTCAGGCCCTTAATCTAAACCCAAGTTCTTGCCATGTGATGCAGCAGCATGTAGGATTGTACTGTAGGTCAGCTGCTAACTAAGAATGTCTTTCACAGCAAAACTGAGCATGAAACTACTTCTGTCTACCACAAGACAGACTAAATATCTGTTCAGAAAAAGAGATTGCTATTGGGGTGTAGGTGAATGGCTTTTCAAGCACTGTGTATAATGAAGATATGAATAGACTGACTTCCTGGATGTATAGCCTGTGCTCTGTTATAACAGTGAAATCTGACTTAAAATGTTTTTATTTCCCCTCCAGTTTCTTTGGAGAAGATCAAACTCTAAAATGGCAGGCAAAGGAAGTAATACTGATTGCATGTCATGCAGTGTACTGAGCTGGGAGCAGGTCAGCCGTCTGCATGAGGTTCTGACAGAGGTGGTTCCAATCCATGGACGGGGCAACTTCCCAACACTGAAAATAACCCTGAAGGACATTGTTCAGACCGTTCGCAACAGGCTGGATGAGGCAGGCATCCAAGTACACGATGTCCGGCTGAATGGCTCTGCAGCTGGTCATGTCTTGGTCAAGGATAATGGACTGGGTTGCAAAGATCTGGACCTAATTTTTCAAGTGTCCCTGCCAACTGAGGCTGAGTTTCAGCTCGTCCGAGATGTGGTGTTGCGGTCCCTCTTAAACTTCTTGCCAGAGGGGGTGAGCAAACTAAAAATCAGCGCAATGACTTTGAAGGAAGCCTACATCCAGAAGCTAGTGAAAGTGTGCACAGAGACGGACCGATGGAGCTTAATATCCCTTTCCAACAAACATGGCAGGAATGTAGAGCTGAAGTTTGTAGATCGCATACGACGACAGTTTGAGTTCAGTGTGGACTCTTTCCAAATCATCATAGATGCCTTGCTTTTTTACTATGACTGCTCAGAAAATCCTATGTCAGAGCACTTCCATCCAACTGTAATTGGAGAGAGTATGTATGGAGACTTTGAGGCAGCCTTTGATCACCTCCGAAACAGACTGATAGCTACCAAGAATCCTGAGGAGATCCGAGGTGGTGGGCTCCTGAAGTACAGCAACCTCTTAGTGCGGGATTTCCGGCCCATGGACAAGGAGGAGATTAAAACTCTAGAGCGCTACATGTGCTCCAGGTTCTTCATAGACTTCCCTGACATCCTGGATCAGCAGCGCAAACTAGAGACTTACCTCCAGAACCACTTCTCCAAAGAGGAGAGGAGCAAATATGATTATCTCATGATCCTGCGCAGGGTGGTAAATGAGAGCACAGTGTGCCTCATGGGACATGAGCGAAGACAGACTCTCAACCTGATCTCGCTGCTAGCACTCAGAGTGTTGGCGGAACAAAACATCATACCTAATGCCACTAATGTTACCTGTTATTATCAGCCAGCACCCTATGTCAGTGATGGGAACTTCAGCAACTACTATATTGCAAACTCTCCCATCCCCTATAGCCAGTCTTATCCCACCTGGCTGCCTTGTAACTAATTTCCAACTTGAGTGTTTCTTAAATGGAATCTTGTGTGGTGGGAACCATTAATCAGCCAGAGGTTTTCTAAAGGGAATCTGTGGCTTACCTCTGGCTCTGCTGTTTTCCTGGTGTGTGGTGTAATCACACCACTAGGCTCCTGGTTTAAAAAAAAAAAAAAAGCCTTTTGGGACCCTCTGTACAAAAGCCACAAGAAGCCTTATTGCCTTTATTTTGTTGGGGGAAGGGATCATATGGCCTTATGTTTGTAATTACTGTAGTTAAAAATGTTTGAAGACATGGCTGTTGCACATTTGATTTAGGTACTGTAATACAGCTGCTTATTCACTGAGAGGAAACTGTGCAAGAATAACTTGTACAGAACCAAAGACATTCTGTCCTAGAGCAGCAACAAGATCATTCTGTGTGTTCCTTATTGCCTCCCCTGCTCACTTTACACTCCCTCAATCTCAAGTCCTGGTCAGTTTTTCCATTGGACTGCTCTTGCATAGGGGGAACAGCTTAACAGCTCATGCTGTGCATGAGCATCTTGTACTTTCTGGCTTTACAGAATGGGTCACTGTAGGGACACTACCCTCTTTCATGGAGGGGCTCCAGAATTTATTGGTTCCTGCAGTAGCTGTGTATTGCTTTTCTAGAAGAGTTGATAATTGATTTATTGAGGAGTTTGACAGTGGGGCTGGTTGAAATCCTCTCTTGGGTGCCAAGTTTCAGAAGAGACTTTCTTAGTCAGATGACAAATTCCCCAGAATGTGAACTCATATGTACTAAAGACTGAAGTCCTTAATGCAATTAAAGCTTCAAAAACAATTACAAGTATTGAAACAATGTTTGGGTAGAAAAGTTAATGTCTGAAGCCTGCCCTTCTAAAGGAACTGGAAGCTTTTTTTGGACTGGGCAACCCTTCCCAGGATTGTCTTTCACAGTGTTCAATAGGAATAGCTCACCTCCTGTACTAAAGTTCAGCTTAACATCCCCTTTCTCTGCCTCTTCATCATGTACAGTACTAAGAAGGCATGCTTGTTTCTCATAAACTGTAGGATGAGATGTGCCTATCTGGCTCACTCCAAACACCCAACCTTTTCTCAAATATATTTTGATATTTACCAAGTGCCTCTTACAAATGCATATATTCCTGTATACCTTTGGACAGGACCTAACCCTTCCCCTTACAGAAAGTAATCTAATAACTTCCTGTCTCAAATTGAAGATGCTCCTTTCAGAGTTCAACAATCGCCCTTTCCACAGGTTCATAGCATCACATAAGTTGTATGGAGACCTATTGAAATTCTCCTCAAAGTGTCTTCACTACCACTTGAGAAGAGATGTTAACTTCACATGATTGCTAAATGGTGTAGCACAAACACAGAACTCGCCACAAGAACTGAATAAGGCAGAAATCAGGCCATGCTGTGTTATGAGTAATCTCTGAAGTGGAGACCTCTTTTCTATGAAGGGGAGGATTGCTCTTCAAAGGAGTATGTGTCTTCAATCTAGTTAAATGGTGGATGCTTAGCTTGCTTGTCTTGAACCTTCTGTGGTGGTTAGGAAGGGTATGTCTACACTGCAGTTAAACACCCATGGAGGGGCTGAAGCTGTGGGGCTGTAAAATTGCAGTGTAGATGTTTGGGCTCCAGCTGGAGCCAAGCCTCAGGAACCATCCTCCCACCTCTGAGTCCCAGAGCTCATGCTCCAGCCGGAGCCCAAACATCTATACTGCAATTTTACAGCCCTGCAGCCTGAGCCAGCTGACACAGTTGGTGTCTAATTGTAGTGTAGACCTAACCAAAGGATAAAAATCCTAAATCTTCCAGAGTTTTCCATAGCAGGGTCAGGAAGCTTATTAGCACATTAACCCATATGATTATTTAGATATCCAGTAGAGAAACATGGATTAAGTACAGTTCAGCAGAGGATGTGGAGGTCTTAGGTTTTCTTTCCCAGAAGTGGAAAGAGGGTAAAATGATAACATACACATGGTAACCTTCAAATAGACTTTGCCAATACTTAAGCATGGCTTTGCATAACTTTTCTTACTATCTTTGGTAAGTTGAAGTTACATCGGTCTTCTCCTGTTTTGACCCTGTGGTGGTATTGCAATTCCAGATATTGAAGTAACTTAACTGTCAAGTATTAAGCACAGGATTCAAACTTCTCTAATAAAGTAGAAAGCAAGATGAGGATCCAAATCTTCAGTACTAAAGGTGAAGGGCAAAATCAGTGGTTGTGCAACACAGGGGTTGTCACAACCGTAGAAGGCTGTTTCTTGCTAGAATAAAATTCCTCTAATGCCCCTTTCTTAAAAGGATGAAATTCCCTCCTCCAATAAAAAGCTATCAGTATGTCTGACTCTTAGATAGTAGACTCATAAGGACCACTTCAGCAGGATATATGTAAAATATGAGACTATTAGGTTTAGTTATTCAGTTAGCATAAGGAGACCTTGGCTAGGTAGGAGTCTAAAGTAGAGAAGAATAAACTTGAGGCTAACCTGAAGCATTATTTTAAAAATATCAAACAGCCTTCTAAGCAGCTGACTTTCAAAAATGATGAGCACCTAGCAACTTCATTGACTGAACTGGGGGGCTTCTAGGTTCTCAGCACTACTTATGCTGCCAAGTATAAATCAAGACACCTACTCCTAAAAAAAAAAAAAAAAAAAAAAAAAAAAAAAATCTTGTGCTTCTATGTGTGGCATTTCCTTACCATGTTCAGGAAGAAAGATTGAACCCCAGTTTGAAAACTGACTCCTCTTTTTTCTAAAGTTCATGTGGTTACCAAATCTACTGACTACCTTATTGTATGAAGCCAAAAACTTCATACCCAGGCAAGTAAGCTTACCAAAATTGGTGCACAGGAGCAAGTCAAACACAGGTAGTATTGGGTTCTCCAATGCCACTAACAAGGACCACTAGTAAGGGAGGAGGAGAACTTTCTTAAGAGGATCACAAGAGTAACACTATACCTCAAATTTTCCCTTTTAACGGATAGTTTGTTCAAGACCTGAACTTACCCTTTATAATAACTTTAGTACTAGCCCTTTGCCTGAAAGGGGCATGTTTCTTTCCTTCTCAAAAGATGGGTATGAGTCAAAACTGTTTCTCTTGTAGAATCTAATAGCTAGATCTCTAACAAAACAAAACCAAAAACCCACACATCTTTGCTCGTATTTTGGTGCCTGAAGGAAGTAGCCAGATTCTTGTGTACAACTCCCCTCTTCTTCTGAGAGCTGCTGATTGCTGAGATCTCTCAAAAAATCTAGCCCTAAAGTCTTACTAATAGTAATAAATCCTACTACTGCAGATCTGCCTAGGAGGGTAGATGCAGCAATACCAAAAGCAGAAAGGGAGGGCGGGGGGGGGGTCAAGGCCAGGAATCTGGCTAGTAGGAAGTTACCCAGCAAGAGTAACCTCTGGTAGAAAGATGGAAGACAGCCAGAGGAAAAGGCTGTTATGGATTCCTGTTGAGCCAGGGGTAGCTAAGCTCTAGTTTCATTAAACTTTTTTTTTTTTTTTTTTTCCTTGTTCAAAGTGCTCTGGTACAACTTAGAGAATTTTTCATCGCTTCCCGGCTCTTTGAGCTCTGGTCAAGTGAAAAATTCTCTAAGTTGTACCAGATTCCTGAGTTGCAGAGAAGCCACATGCTAGATGGCTACCCTGGCTCAGTATCTTCCCAATGGCCAGCTTCCTGGCTTTAATTTTTTTATGTTGAAATACACTCCCCCACCCCCCACCCCCAGTCTGCTTTCCTAAAGTTAAGGTCTTAAAGCCATATCTAGCTCTGTACCAGACCCACAACTGGCACTGGCAAAAGAGTATTGCTAGAATGTACCTTATTTCCTCTGTGTGCTGCCTCCACAGCAATCCTGGCCTAATGATGTGACAGAGCTGGAGTAATAAACAGCCTTGCATAAGGTGCTACCACTAGCCTAGCTTTTCTCTATTTTAAAATATTCTTGGCAACCTATTCACTGGCTTATTTAATGTTATAAGTCCTTTTTTTAGCACGGGGTAACATGAGACTAAGCACGAGTCTAAGAAAGAGTTTAAGTAGCAGCCCTAACCTAAATTTAGGCTGCTCACTTAATTCAGTCTCCCTTAGTGGTATTAATGATGCCTTTGTAACTAGGCTTTGTGCTTCCATTGCATGCTTCTGGTTCAAGTACAGGTTGACTATGGGGTAAGAGGCTGAACTGCAATAGTTAATACCTCCTGACCGGACACTGGAAGCAAAACTTCATTTGAATAGAACTGAAATATTGTATTAGCACAATCACATCTCGCTCTTGCAGGAGTAGCTTCACAGAAGTCTTCAAAAACACCAGCAATGTAACTTAGTCTAAACAACACTTGAGCCACAGGATAATCTGTTTATCAGTTTTGCTGGGCTAGCCTGATTTGAGACTAAGGGTGTGTCTACACAACAGTCAGGTGTGACTGCAGCATGTGTGGACATACACATGCTGCAGTCACCCCAATAGCAGTGTAGCCATAACTATAGGCAGTACTATGTGCCCTCTTGAAATCTAATCTCTGCTCCTAAGGCTTGGTCTGTACTACCAACTAATGTCTGTTACTATGTTGCTCAGGGGTGTGGATTTTCCACACCCCTGAGCAACATAGTTATACTGACCTAACCCCTGGTGTTGACAATGCTGTAGCAATGGGAGGGCTTCTCCCATCAGCATAACTACTCCACCTTGAGTGGAGTACCTATGCTGATGGGACATGCTCTCCCATTGGCGTAGGTAGTGCCTAGTGAAGTGTAGACAAGACTCTGTTGTCTCTCTTCTTTCTCCCCCCACCCCAATTTTTTTTTTTTTTTTTTAAGAGGAAGTGGAGCTAGTGTTCTAATGAATTGTTAATGCACATTAGGCAAATGCACCCAAACATTTAGACCACAGCAGGTTTCTTCAGGGTAAATTAACATTCCAGCTTTCTATGAACCAACTCTGTGTAGACAAGTATTGGTGAAATTGCAAGTTAGTACCAAAGTGAAGGCCAGTTTCTACTCGGAATAAAGCTGGTTGCTTTGCTTTTAAAAACTGGTACTCTGAATGACCACCTCTGTGACTGATAGCTACTCTGAACTGGTGTGAGGACAGCAGCATTTTCCCTTTATTGCAAATTAAGGGAAGAGCAAATGTTACCGTATTTGTCCTTTACTTATCCAGTTATCAGTTAGACTGGTGGCTAAAGAATACTTTTTAAGGAAGCAGGTGGTGACCCTACCTCTAAATGCCCTATTCACGTCTGATTTTTTTTATACTTGCATTCAAATACTAGCTGCTTTAATTTTAGCCTAAATTTTTACCCCTTAGAACAGAAACTTTATAATGAAAATAACTCCAATTTTCATACCAGAGTGACCTGCTGTTGGAGACAAGCACTTGGTATTTACATATTGCCTATATTTCAGGGGTTTCTATTGCTGACTAATGATGTGGTAACTCTTGACTTCCTGTCCATTGAGAGGTTTGAAAAGGGACTTAGAAGAGAAACAGTCTTATCTTTGAGTTTCCTTTTAATTTAAGCCTTCAGCCCATCCACCAACTTGAAATATTCCCTCTCCTTTACTGAGGGACATGCCACACTGCATTGGATCAGGGTGTAGGATTTTTGTGTGGCAGGAAATGAGAGTAACGGGAAACCAGTTCCTGTCACAGCTGGCTCTGCCCAGGCCAAGTCTGGGCATTCTGAGAAACATTCTCAGCCTTGGTAATATCTGATGGGAAGACTGTGTTTCCAAGTGCTGAAGTCTTGCTTACCTATTGCTCTTCACAGTAGTAAAAATGTATTTGTCTGTAGCTGGTTTTGATTGTATTAAAGGGCTTTTGAAAGGAAAACTGGGCTGTGTTCATGGACACTAGAAAAATTAAAGGTCAGAGAACTTCATTCTTTTTTTGTTCTTCATTTGTAAATGGAAGGTGAAACAGCCACTCGAGGCATTTAGAATAGTTCAGTTTTCTTTTTCCTTAACTGACTAAAGTGATGTGATATTCTTGCTTTAGGTTTGGGAGGAACTTGTTCTGTACTTGTCGTTAACAAGTGGCTTTTTTGTTTTAATAGCAAAATGTTTAAAAGCCAGTTCCAGAAACCTGCCCAGGGTACTTGAGAGAAACTGATTTTATTTTTATTTTTTTAATTTGAGATGGCGTGGGAGAGTTGGCACAGCTTGGCATAGCCTCTGGAAGATTTTCAAACTTATAATGCGCCCCCAGTGCTTAGGGCCTATCTCAGAGTGGTTGGTCACTCTTAACTTGCTCACTCCCATGCACCGTGATCTCAAATAGATTTCTTTTTGTCATGTTTAAAATAAAAAAGTTGGATGTTGGACCTTAACTATGACTTTGAGTTTCTTGGACAAATAAAAACTTACGTTAAGGACTCCACTGTCGTATTTAATGCTGCTGCTTGTGTGCTAAGGTCTAGTTATTGGAGTCTGTCCAGTAACAATAAATGGGTATAAAACCAGGCAAATGTATTCCAAATATGTCATGTGGAACAGTGTTAAGTTTATAGCTTAATATATAGCAAAAAGCAACTTCCCGTCACTGGTCTGCTCTTGGGTGTAGCAGGTAATGAGTACAAACTGTGTCATGTCCTTAGGGGGAAGAGGCTATACGTCCCTCTCCATCCAGTCACTTGGAAGAGAACCATAATTTAGGAGTGCTAAGATCTTGACAAATCTCTTGCATTACAATGGAGGTGAAATGGATCTGAGCATAGTTGAGGAGAACCAACAGCACTGGAACACAAGTCAGATTATGTTGCCTTTTAATAAGTATATATCTCATGGAGGACACCAGCTTATCCTACTGGCCTCAACAGGGTTTATTTACTTAACAGTTGAAGTAGGCACCTGCCTGGGCCCACTATGGCAGAACTCCTATAGCTGACCTCATTTATGGACTAATCTCCTCCTCTCTCAGCCAGTTAGGCTTCTTGTAAGCTTACTCATTCTACCCAGAGGTAGTAATACTGGTCTGTCTCCAGTCCCTATGCAATGGCCTCATGTGGGCAGGAGGGAAAGGTTAAAGGGGATCGGAGGAAGAAGACAAATGGCTTATACTTCCCTCTCAGGGCAGGTGGTGCATACTAAACAAGTTCCTGTGCTTCAGCTCTCCTGGTGGCCTCAGGAATGGCAAAGAGGAAACTAAACAAGGCTTATACGGGAAAATAAGAGGCATCTTCTTGAGTAGCAGTGAGCTGTTGATGGCATTTTACTGGGCTTACCCCCAACAGTGAAAGAAGCTAAGTTTATGAAGAAAACTAGAGGCAACCCTTCCATGCCAGTCTGTTTGTTCATCCCTTCTCTCTCATTACAGGGGGGAGGGGGGAATCTAAACCAAAAGCCTCAAGTTTCTTTCATCCTCTGAGTGTGAGGAAAATGTCACCTTTCTTAAAGTAATGCTCCACCAGGCACTTCAGTACCAATGAGCTAGGCCTCTTGATCAAGCTTCAAAGGCCCTAGATCAGTTGGTGGTGGTGTCTAAAACTCCTGTAGAGGTTCAAGAGGAACAGGACTTCAGCAGTGTGTTCCTTACCTTCTGAAACAAGCTGATTCTTCCCCTAAGGATCTAACCAAGAGACAGCAGAGGCTTGGAAAGATGTGTAGCTATGATAGCCCATATAGCCTCTATTGACAAGCTGTTACTCTTTCCCTGGCAGTGAGCCAGTAGATACTAGATCAATGACTCATCCCCATGTTCATTGTTGGAGTCAAGGAGGTAGGGGGTGTAGACTCTACCTTTATAGACACAATCTGAACTGGCACTGGAGAACCTCAGCATAGCTCTTAACTTATTGCATGCTTCTACAGTGTCACCTTTAGATGCAAGATTGCAAATTATGTAGGCTTTCATTGTCCCTGACCCAGCAGAGAGTTTTCCTCATTCATCTGTCAATGATCTAGCATGCTATCAGAAATGCTAGCACATCAAAGTATGGGTCTAGTCTAAAAATAGCACCATGATACACTTCCTATATGGGTTCAGTTATAGCTGCTGACTATTGACTGAACAATTTGACTTGTGTATAAAAGCATTATAAAAGAACTGAAACCTATTATTGTGTGAGTGCACCAGGATGAATATAGCTGCAGGAGCTAGGTTCTCCCCTGACTCATGCAAAAATAAGACTTGTCTTAATTTGTGTGAGCAGGATCTTTATTGTGGATGTGTGAGCCAAAAAGCTTGACTTTCGGATTCCAGGTTGTTTTTAGTGCTGCCAGTTGATGTGACAAGGGAGGAAAGCATATGCATGTTAAGGCTATGGCTCTTCTCTTGCCTCCACTTCCTCCTCCTTACCCTATCACAACTCTTCTTTTTGTTCCTCTAGTCAAGCTCATCTAGGGTGACCAGGTGTCCTGATTTGATAGGGACAGTCCTGGTATTTGGGGCTTTTTCTTATAAGCTCCTATTACACCCTCACCCTCTGTCTTGATTTTTCACACTTGCTATCTGGTCATCCTCAGATCATCAGATGCAGTATTACTGAAGTGCAAGAGCATTCTTTGCAGTTCTGGCCACTGCCACCCTGAATGGTGGGGGGGAGGGATAGCTCAGTGGTTTGAGCATTGGCCTGCTAAACCCAGGGTTGTGAGTTCAATCCTTGAGGGGGCCATTTAGGGAACTGGAGTAAAAATCTGTCTGGGGATTGGTCCTGCTTTGAGCAGGGGGTTGGACTAGATGACCTCCTGAGGTCCCTTCCAATCCTGATATTCTATGAATAATCTCCTCTTATTTCTGCCTCATATTTCATCTCATGTGAAACCTCCCTCTGTCCTCATCTGTATTTCTTGTTATGTATCCACCTCCCTATAACATAGTATGGTATACCAGCCACTCCATTCTTGTTCTTATCTGTAAAACCTTGCAACCACATTGAACTTAATCCATAAGGATCAACATGATTCTGTAAAGGAAAAATCTGCTTGTATGATGAAAAAAAACCTAAAGATTTTATCCTACACTATACAGATGTGAAGTGTTGCTATGTAAGATAAAGTAAAATGACTGGGAGTGCTATAGATACCATTCTATAATGAGACACAGATTCTGTGTTATTCCTGTGGAATAGCAGGAGTAAGGTCAAACAGCCACTCAACTGATGGTTTTCTCTGTGTCGATTGATCTGTAACTTGCAGGTGGCCTCCAGGGTCAGGTCAAGATATAGTACATGAAAATAACCCATCTTCAATGTAACAAAAGTATATTTCACTCTGGTTAGGTATCTAAATTAGAAAAAGGACTGGTATAGCTTGCTTCATGGGGTACATCAACTAAATCATATAACATTCCTGTCCAGTTATAGTGTGGTGGGGGGTGATATAGTGTGGTGTGTGTAATGGACTATTTGTATGTGCAGGGTGGCTGAAGGAGAGAAGCTGAAGGAGAAATGACCAATTAAAATGCATCTCTTCTTCCTGAAAGCTGCCTTTTCAACAGAAAAAATATTCAAGCTTTACTTGATTGCTTCCACAAATAACATGAGTCTTTATAGAAGATAATTTTCAAAAACAGATTGCTCACTTTCCAACTAGGTCAGCTGGCTAGGACTTGGAGGCTATGGAAAAGGAGGATTTCTTAGCCTCCTCTCTGCACTGCCATGAATCCCTTATGCTTCAGTTGAGAGGATTTAGAAAGCTGTTTGCAAAGAACCACATCTGATTACCTTTAATCTGCAACACATGTAATCATAGGAACCTGGGGTGATGGTGAGGACAAAGTGACAGATATTAATGTATTTACAGCAAACATGTGTGATTCTGCTAGATCATTGTTACTCTGCTCTTGAGGAGCATCAGCATTACTCTGCTGAGGAGCATTTGCAGGTGGGCATTTTGGAAACTTATAGCACTTCATGGTTTCTAAGAGTACTGGCATAGTTCCTTTGCCTTTGTGATGAAAGGATGAAACAGCCCTAATCTCTGCTAGCAGGAGATGGGCAGGTGAAAGTATGCTTACACACCTAATGGCAACTCCAGCTACTGATCGTAGTGTGTTAGACACTACCCATGCAGAAGTTGAAGTCCCTGAAACTCAGTCTATGCAACCCAGCCCCTGGCGCCAGCATAGCTCTATTTAATTCTTTGGGGGTTAGTATTATGAGTAGGCTTCTGTCCTACCAGGATGTATTGACCTTGGAACTTGTATGCCAATTGTGTGTACTTGAGATTTTATTTGCATTTGAAGTCAGGTATGAAAAGTGTGCTTACGCCTTTCTTCTCTAGGTTTGTGTTGTACTGAGAGAGGGCCAAAAGCAGACTGCTAATCTAGTACCAGTTCTACCATCCACCCAGACTCTGGATAGAAAAGCTCCATCCAGTGTTTGATCCAAGAACAGGTTATGGTGTAAATACAAGCAGATTCAGTGCAATATTGAATGCAGAACTCATTTCCTACTCATTCTCTTACTACCAGCCCTGCCATTTACACAAGCCAGGGAATGGCTCTACAAAGTGAAGTGCTCCAAGCAGGGATGGAGCCAGGCAGTTCTGTGTTCTAATCCTACCTATGCTGCTGACTTGCCTGGTGATCTTGCATAAGGTTCATAAGTATGCTGGGCCTCAATTTCCATCCCTATAAAATGGTGTAATACTCTTCTCCTGGGAAATATGTCCTTATAGTGCCATAAGTAACAAAAAGCTATCACCGGTCTGAGAATTGTTTTTATTGTTACCATGCTGTGCAAGATTATTTTGGGCAATGTTGAAACCTGCAGGTGTCTTGAAATACGTTTTAGTAGATACAGGTTTAGTTGTTGCTGAGGCCCAGATGTGAGATTTTGGGAGCAGACATTTATTTTTGCTGCAGCCACCTGGTGCAAATAGAAGAAATATTTAGTATTCTCACTCCCATTTAATAGAAAAAGTTCCTAAATCTTAGATTTGCCAAGAACCCCAGGCCTTGAATTTTCTAGCTGGGTGGGTTGAGAACCTACCAATTCCTGCTTTCACCAGCACAGCTGCTAGTCATAATAGTACTTGGCCTACATAGTTTACCATTCATCCAAGGATCTCAAAACACTTCACATGGGTGAATCACTCCCAGGACTGATGTAGCTTTTACAGAGCACATGAGTGCACTCCCTCCTGCCTCCCCCTGCCAGGTGATTTTTCATAAAGCCAGGTGCAGGTTTGTTTTCAGGCTTTTGGTGCTTGATCCTGCCATCCAGCTACACTCAAAACTCTCTAACTCCAGTAGAAGTTCTGCCAGGGGGAGCATAAATCAACTCTTAACAGACTGACAGATATAACTGCAACTTCTCGGTTGATTGTATTGCTCTAAATAATACATCCCCGTGACTCCCATTTAAATGAGTGGTGGCTGTGCATGTGCATCCTTAAACTTAACCCACTGGACCCAATTCATGGAATTAGTCAAGGGATCACTCTGGCCCCAGAGTATAAGGGCATGTCTACTTTGGAGAGCTGGAGCGAAATTATGACCCTGGAGATGAACTCCAGCCAGTGGTGTAGTTGTTTAAAACTGCTAGCTGCCCTCCTTCACAGTGGTGCTTTGAGGGAAAGACCATTTCACAGCCAGAGAAACTGAATTGAAGAGGGAAAGCAACTTTGCCAAGTCCAATACTGTAGAACAAGGAATTTAACCCAGGAGTTAACTCCTAGGGCCTGCTGCTCTAACCACTGTCTGTGCTAACCAGATCTGACAATGGGACACGGTGACCTGTGCAGTTTTAAGATGAAATATTCTGGAACTGGGAGTAAATAAAATAACAGGACAACTCCTTATTGGGTTATCATTTGTTTGGCATCCTAGCAGACTGAGATCCTTCTTCAGCTGGAGTCTGATCTTTCATTTCTACTATCACCTCCATAGTAGAGTTGAGGCAAGTGTCTCTATGGATGTATGAGGTGGGGACAGGATGTTGCCCATTTAACAATTCAGATGGGAGCAGTCTATTTGAATTAATGTCGGCTCATACCCAAGCCCTCAGCAGGTTGAGCCTGTCACTTTGGAAGTAATGTAAGGCTTTTGAATGTTGCTCCTTTGAGGGCAACCAGATTCATAGGACCTGCCATAATGACACACCAGGTAGCTCTACTCCGTGAGCACAAACTCTCTCTTTGTGTTGGTGAATTTGCAACGTGGCAAACCAATAGGGCTTCTCGTGTAGTCTTGGTGTGGGGTTAGTTACAGTAAGACCTTGAGACTGTTCTAAAATGGTTAGAGCCATAAGCTCTTCTGTGGACTGACTCTGGCCTTATCTACTAAGCAACCAGTCCTAGAGTCACTGTACATACAGCCATGTCCTTGCAGTGAAGGGGTGAGTCCCAGGACAAGTGGCAGTACATCTCTGCCATCAAACCTAGCTGTTCCAGAGTGACTACGTTCAGGCTAGCTGCTCTCTTTGTTGCTTGGTATGAAGTAGGCAGCCTGGGATTCATCCTGGAGGATGGATACCACTCTGGGTGGGACAGGTTGTTTTCCTCCCCCAAACCACTAAAACCCCTTTTTTTTTCTAGTGATCAGGAAAATTTAATAACATACATCCAGCCCCCACACTTCCACTGGAAACATTCTGCAAAGCATTGTAGCTGGTCTCTCGCATCAGACTAGACGTGCTGAGGCGGTGAGCACGTGCAGCCCAGTTCCCTGTCACCATCTCAATAAGCTTGGGGGTGCTGAGGTGATATCTAACAGAGGCCAATGCCTTGAGATCAGTTAGCACAATGAAGATACTGAGCCAGTAGCCTCAGATGCCTGGGTTTTTTCTGCCCAGCACCCTAAATGCATTGCAACAGTGAACTCTCAGACTTGTAACTTGTCATCACCCTTGCAAGATACAAATGCTATGCAGGTGTAAGGGGAAGGGTATGAAAGCACCAAGCGAGAGGAAGGACTCCCCCTTTTTCTTCTTGGGCTTGTGGACCTCCGCTCCTCTTCACCAACCAATGAAGAGGCAGGAGAAAACAAGGAATTATCAGATAGCAGAATCTGAAGTGGGAACAGCTAGTGCTGGGGTCTAAAGATTTTCTAAGGATGGTGCAGCATCAAGGCCAGCACCTTGTGGGGGAAGAATTGTCCAAATTGGAAGCCCTCATCTGCCTCCTTTCTTTACAAGATGATTCCCTTGAAGGTTGCTCCTCCTTTCCTTGGAAGAGAGGTGGCACTTAGCATTTCCAACTCTCCCACCACTCCAGGGGAAAAGAGACCCAGTCACTGCCTTCTTTCTCCATGGCCAGAAACCAGGGTAAACCAAATGGGTCTGGCAGTTGCCCCTCACTTCCTGACTCTCCATGGTGGGAAGGGTGGGTGGGAGCTGCGTGAGATTTTCAGTTGGATGTGGGAATAGTCTTCATTTCCTCTCTGAGCTGTTGTGTGGAGTTACTGTGATGGTACACAGCTGCTGCATTCTACCTGAAACAGCTGCACTTCAGTGGTGAGGGGAAAAAGTCTTGTGTACTTTGTTAAATGTGAGCTTTTGAATAAAAGATGCTATAAAAAGCTGAGAGCTTCTCAGGGCCATGTAAATTCAGCAGCCACAGAATGAGCTGCAGTACTTGCCATTTGCATCCAACTGCAACAGAGAGCTGTCTCTCAGTGATAGCAATCCTTTCTGTTGTGGTTATTTGTCACAAAATTAGCAATCATGTGCCACTCTGTATGCCATGCCTGCTTCTTTCTCCCACCAAGAGGCTGCAGAGGGTTGTTCCTGTTTCAGTGACTCTGCTGCATATGTAAGGGGACTGTTGGGGTTTTTTGGTTGGCTAGCTCCCAGTACCAAAAGGAAGGGGAAGGGTTGATGGGAAATCAGTATTCTGAGACTACCCACGAACAATGGGGAGTAGTCAATGCTTCAGGTCAGCCTGATTGACAGGGCAGGCAGGCTAATGAGGGAGTCAGGAGGCCGGGGGGTCCCATCCTCCATGTGAGCTGGAATTGCCTGGAACAGAGTGGGACTGAGCCAGGAGAGAGCAGGAGCCGGAGCAGAGCCCAGAGAGCCAGAGAAGCAGCTCAGGGAGCAGAACTGTCCTGGGAGCAGAGCTGCAGCAAACAGAGCCAGAGGAGCAGCCCAAGGGGCTGGAGGCAGAGCAACCAGAGTACTGAGGTAGGGTTGCCAACTTTCTACTCACACAAAACTGAACACCCTTGTCCCACCCACTACACCACCCTGCCTCTGAGGCCCCACCCCTGCGCTGCACCTTCTCAGAGGCCCCACTCACTCACTCCCCCCCACCCTCACTCACTCACTCACTTTTACCAGGCTGGCTCAGGGAGTTGGGGTGCAGGAGGGGCTGAGGGCTCCAGCTGGGGGTGCAGGCTCAGGGGCAGGGCCAGAAATGAGGAGCTCCGGGTGCAGGAGGGGGCTCCAGGCTGAGGCAGTGGGTGAGGGCTCCGGCTGGGGGTGCAGGCTCTGGGGTGGGGCCAGTGATGCGGGATTCGGGGTGCAGGAGGGTGCTCCAGGTTGGGATCAAGCGGTTTGGAGGGCATGAGGGGGATCAGGGCTGGGGCATGGAGTTGAGGCACAGGAGGGGGTCAGAGGTGCAGACTCCAGGCAGCACTTACCTCAAGAAGCTCCCAGAAGCAGCAGCAGCATATCCCCTCTCTGCCTCCTACGTAGGGTGACCAGATGTCCCGATTTTATAGGGACAGTCCTGATTTTTGGGTCTTTTTCTTATATAGGCTCCTATTACCCCCCACCCCTGTCCCGATTTTTCACGTTTGCTGTCTGGTCACCCTACTCCTTTGTGGAGGCGTGGCTAAGCGGCTCTGCACACTGCCCTGTCTGCAGGCGCTGCCCCCGCAGCTCCCATTGACCGCGGTTCCTGGCCAATGGGAGCTGCAGAACCAACACTTGGGGTGGGGGCAGCTTCATGCACTCCCACTCCTACACCTAGGAGCTGGAGTGGAGCCATGCTGCTGCTTCTGGGAGCTGCGCGGAGCCACGGCAGGTAGGGAGCCTGCCCTCATCCCGCTGCACCACTGACTGGACTTTTAATGGCCTGGTCAGCGGTGCATTTTGGTTTTAAAACAACAACAACAACAACAACAAAAAAACAGACACCTGGCAACCCTATGTTGAGGCAGAATGGAGCTGAAGCTGGAGGAACCTGGAGCTGGGTGTAGTGAGCAGCTGAAGAGAGTGAGGGAGGGCCCTGGGCAGAAGGCCCAGCACAGGGAGAACTCCTTAGCCAAGAGGTTTTGCAGGCCAGACTTGGAGGGGGATCGTAACCCGAATGGGGGGCTGATGCTGGGAAGAAGGGTCCTGCCCCCTAGAGCCTGAGGGTGTGTGGCCACTGCCAGCGCAAGTGTCTGACCTGCAACATCCCTGCAGCACAGCCAGGGCCTGAGAAGTAGGCCTGGGATGTGTGAGGAATAGACTGTAACTTCCCTTACATTCCAGAGACGGCTGGTTGTGATGTGTTTCCTTTACCCTTTACCATTCTTTCCTTGTATTTTTTTTTAATTGATTGCTATTCAATAAATTGTATTTGCTTGGAACTGTATGTAATGATCAGTAGGTCAGGGAAGCATCCAGTATAGAGAGAACACCCTGGAGTGGGGACACCCCAGTCCCTGCCCTAAGTCACCATGATAGGGTTGGGGGTTGAGCCCTCCAGGAATCCTGGGCCCAGCCTTGCTGGGGTTACGAGGACTCTGCCACACGGGAGAGTGGAAGGGGAGCCCTTGAGGTCAGGCAGGCGTCTGGGTAAAGGAAGTGGGAGCGAGAACTCCGATCCTTTCGCTAGCCCATTTCACCAGGGTAGTGTATAAGCCAGGAAAGTTCCCCACATTTGCAGGACCATTCCCTGCTGAACAGCTATACGAGTTTGCCCTCTGACCTACAGCAAGGAGCTTCTTAGGCAGGACAGCTTCTGAGCCCTAAAGAATTTTCCTAACCAGGTAAAATAGGAAGTGTGGAAGCTGAACTTGCCAAGTACTCTGTGCCTCTTGCTTCAGCATTTCTATGAGACCCTAGCTCCTTTGAAACAACCAGGTGGAGGAAGTGCCCTGTGCTAACCCCACCTTCTAGGGGAAGATCCCCTCCCTTTGATATGCCAGCTGAGGCTACCAAACTTCTTTCATGGTTGAACTGAATACAGGTCTCTAGAGGTGAGTGGGTGCACTAACACCTTGGGGAAGGACAACAACAACTCTTATTACAATAATTTTTTTGGAATATTAGTTTTTAAAACCTTTGCTGCATGGTTTTCTAGACGTTTCAGGGTGCCACAGGATTGAGCCTGGGGCTCTGAGAGTGGAGAGCTTGCTGCAATATTCAGCCCTAGTGCCCCGCAGTACCAGGGACCTTGCTGCAGGATATGAACATAGTGCACTGCAGGGCAGCGGCTTTTATTGGTTATTCCCAGTGATTCTCAAAGTGTTTTTTTGGCAGACCACTTGAAAATTGCTGAGGGTCTCAGTGAACCACTTAATGATCTTTCCAAATGTTGTTTGTACCGGTAGCTAACTATTGTAAAGTGCTTTGGATAAAAGTGCTATATTAAAAAACAAATAAAAGCACACAGCTCATATTTTAATATCCGCAGTCTTACCTTTCTAATATGATGGATGTGCCCTCTCTCCCCTGCCCCAGCAGCCACAGAGCTGGGGCTGGGAAGGAGGGCAGTCTCTCCCCAGCAGCCACAGCCCTGGAGCTGGGAAAAGTAGTCTTTCTCTGCCCGCCGCAGCCCTGCATGTCCCAAACTCCCCCCACCCCCTCTTCTCACCCCACTGCCCCATCCCACCTACCCCTATTCCCCCAAAGCCACCACTTCATCTTACATGTGCGTCATCTCCTGGGTCCAAGCACCTAATTAGTGGAGCCTCGCCTGCACGGCTCCACTAATTAGGTGGGTGGCCCTTCCTTCTGTTGTGTGTGGCTGCCCAGGTGTGGATCACCTGAATGGAGCTCGCGGACCACTGGTGGTCTGCAGACCACAGTTTGAGAACCTCTGGGTTATTCATAGCAGAGGGTGAGACTTATGTCTCTTTACCTAATTTCAGTGGCATTACTTCCTACTGGAGTGGCTGAGCTGAGCACATACCCCACTTTCCAGATTATTACAGAATCAGGTTTCTCAAACTCAGGTGATTCACCACTGGTGAATTTTAGATGATTGCTTGTTTGCAGTCTCATGAAAACATCCATCCCACTGACTCCATGTTCAGCAACAGGTGCAAATTCTGCCCTTCAGCTGCCTGCTGCTTTGACAGAAATATCTCTTCCACTCATCCAACTATCCTGGCAAAATCCAGATGAGTGGTGAAGTGCCCAAGACGCTGCATCTGGGATATGCACTGCCCTAGAAAAGAGCCAAAGGCACATCTGTTGCCTGGGGTTAAGAACATTCAATACTATGGATAGTGTCAGAGGCAGCACTAACCACATCCTATAGCAGGATTGGCATTTGTCTACATTGAATGCAGGTGTGCGTTAGCCAAGCCCACCTCTGAATTGCTGCACCCCGCACCCTCCACCCCCCGTATACCAGCGTTCACACTGCCACTGCAGCTACATGTGTCTGGTGTAAGGATATCTGGGGAGTGTATCCCAGAGTTCATGGTGCCTCACCAAGTGGAGCTGCTCTAGGAAATGGTTTGTGGTAGAACTTGACTCTCTCCTTCTCAACCCCTTGTGCAGAACTGGTTTTAGCCTGTCACACTTAGCTGCAGCACTCCTGGCTCTGCATGCTCCTCGCTCCTGTCCATTCCAGCCAAGAGTCGAGCCCTTGATCCATTGGCTGAGCTGCTCCTACTTACGGGCAAATATGTATGTAGATGTTCATTGAGAGTCTGGAGGGCAGTTTGAAAGCATTTTCTAAAATGCAGAAGGTGTTGGGACTTGGAGGCAAATTAAGGTATTGCAGACTGGACCGTAATGATCAGTGCTGCAATTGCTGTGGATTCCCTGTTGTCCCTCTGGAGCAGGAGAACTAGCACGGTTCACTTTGTCATGCAGATGTGGGATGACCAGCAGTGGCCGCAGAACTTCCTCATAAGGAAGCAGACCTTCCTGGAGCTGTGTGATGAGGTTGCTTGGACCCTCCTGTGCCAGAACACTTGACAGAAGGAGGTCAGTCCCATCTAGAAGTGGGTTGCAATTGTCCTGTGGAAGCTGGCTACCCCAGACTTGTATGGGTCCATGGCAAGGCAGGTCAGCTGTCAGTGCTGTGGTGTGGAGTGTGGCCTGTCAGAGGATTCTTACTGGGAATTATTCATGGATGGTTGGTATTAGAAATGTGCCTTTTTAAATAGATGGCTTCCAGAGATTTGGCTTCCCCAGCTGCACTGGGGCCAGTGATAGTTTCCCTGCCAGAAGGAGCAACTGCATATGTCCGAGTGACGTTATGAATGTAATATAATATCTCATTGAAAGGTGACACAGGGCCAGAAAGAGTTAATTAACTCACAGACTGACCTGACCCATGGTCGAACTTTAAAGACTGGTTAGGAAGATATGTAAATGAATAGAGCTTTGAAATGCAAGTCTGCATTGTTAGAGATAGAAGGGTACATGTTTGCTCAGGTCTTGTGATGTAAGCAAACAAGTCTTGACTATTGCTATAGCTTTGATTCAAAGATCAAAACAGGAATATTAATATTTAGGAAGATACTTGAGTGAAATAGTATTATTGTCTATTTGTCTCTTTGAAGGTGGTGGTAACCTATATCTGAACTATTTAATGGATAAATTACCCTGTGCTAATTGCCATGATGTTTGGGAGAAGGAAAGTTAGGCCTATTTTTTTCTCAGGCCAAAAGGCTGTTGAAAATGTATTAAAAACCCTGTGACACAATCCTTCATCTCAGATTTGCTTTGGGCTTTAAGAAGGGGAAACCCTAAGCCAAGAATTGAGATCCCCAGTCATTGACTGGAGTCACCCTGAATATGGACATTGGACCTATGTACTATTTCTAAAAGGACTTTTGGCAACTACAAACTCATCTCTGATATGTATCTGAACCTCAAGAACTGAATTCAAGTCTGTATGTATATTGATCTTTTAACCAACACTCTCTTTTCTTTTTAAATAAATTTTAGTTTAGTTAATAAGAATTGGCTATACGTGTGTATTTTGGGTAAGATCTAAGATATAATTGGACCTGGGTGTGTGGCTGTTCCTTTGGGGTTGGAAGAACCTTTTCTTTTATATGATGTAAGATTTTCAGTAATCGTCAGATATGATGATGTGTGTCTGGATGGAAGCTTGAAGCTGGGTACTTTAAGGGAACTGTGGTGTTTGGACTTCTGAGTAACCAGTGAGGTAATATAGAAGCTGTTTTGTGCTGGCTTGGTAAATCTAAGTACACCTCTACCCCGATATAACACTGTCCTACGGAGCCAAAAAATCTTACCGCGTTATAGGTGAAACCGCGTTGTATCGAACTTGCTTTGATCCGCTGGAGAACGCAGCCCTCTCTCCCCTCCGCCCCCCCCCCCTCCCCGGAGCACTGCTTTACCGTGTTATATCTGAATTTGCGTTATATCAGGGTAGAGGTGTATTGGAGTATCCACCGGCTTTTGGGGTTTGTCTACCCCATTCTGTTTGCAGTTCACCCTAATTGAGTGACCTCAGCTGGCTCCCACGGGCAGCATCATCACAGTCCGTCACAAAGGATACTACTCCCTGGTCAACCAGTGAGGCAGTTCAGGGACACCAATATGGGATATACTGGCAGGGTGCATGATGGCAGATGCTGAGGAGATCTGGCATTTCCCTCTCAGGAGAAACAGGGACTTTATTTCCTCCAAATGAGATGTTTATTGATAGACTATAGGTGCCCACTGTTTTGAGGGTCCCAATCTACCCTCTCCTGTTCTGACTCATGAAATCTTACCCTGATTTGATGGTCTGGCAAAAGAAGGTTCGATTACACACACTTATGCAATCTGTCACCATCCTGCAAGTGATATGTGGCATTCTGAAGGCAAGATGGTGTCACCTAAAGAACCATTTGGATGCCCTCCATATGCTTATGTCCTGCTGTATCCTCCCCTGCCCCCCGGGTTGGTATCCATTGTGGTTCACATGCGGTTGGGGAGGGGCATAGCTCCTTTTTCCTATGGAAGTATCATGACTTCCACCCTCAACCACTGCTAAACACAGGCCTGCTCGCATGAAATATCTTCCCCATCACTAATTGCATTGTCATAACCAGGAAATGCTCACAACATCTGTGTGCATCAAGGAAATGTTATAATCCCCTGTTTGCCGATGGAAAAATGAGTCATGGAAACACAAAGTGAGACGTTTGCACAAGAAGTCTCCAGTCAGTGTCCTAACCATAAGGTCATCCTTCCACCCCCACAACATCCTCCTCTACACTTACTGATAAACACTTGGTCTATACAAACTCTGTGTGGGGGTGTGTGGCTACCCAGCAACAACTGTGCAATTATTTTTTTCACTCCTATTTCAGAAGCATGAACAGCCCCCAGATGAAATCTGCTTGGCACATATGTTCCGAATGGGGAAGTGATCCTTGATGCTTTCTCAGAACACACAGGTGGGGCTGTCCCACAAGAAGAAATCAGAGGCACAGCAACCCCAGCCCACACCCGCTGTTCAGCTCCTGTTTTCAAAATCCACAAAGGAGGTTCTCACCATCAGCTGAGAACATGCACATGCAAAGCTTGTCTATTTGTCTTGCTTGGGCAGCAGCATTCCCCCTCCTCTTTGGCTGTTGTGGCGAATGTTCTCCAGGCTGTTTCAATCAATCTACATTCAGCGCTGGCAGTGGTGGCCTTGTGTATGTGAGGAGTGGTGGTAGGGGTAGCACTTTAGTAACGTACAGAATCTAGCAAAGGCAAGTCCCATTGACACAAATACGGTAGCTAAAGGAGTGACTCTTAAGTTCCTTTTTGTGTCAAGTCACACTGTGTACAGCACTGGAGTAACCCATCTGCTAGTGAGCAGGGCACCTTTTTATGAAATGTAAAAAACTCAGTTGGGAACCCTCTGAGCCATTAGTCTGGGAATAGGTAGTACAAATAAGGGGTTACAGTGAGCTCAACCATATAGGCAGCTACAAAGAGTTGAGTGGGACAAGGAACTGAATCCACAGATGATGTCTATTCTGTCCATCCTGAAAGCCCTGTGTGTATGACCATGCCTGTGTGTACGTGTTTGTCTGTGCATAGGCTTCTGTGACCCGCATATTCCCCAGCTCTATCACCTCCCATGCTTTATGTCCCCCTGCCCCTTTCCATCTGCTGCATCCTCATGTCTTCTGATGGTCAGTCCTCCCTCTCGGCATATCCAGAACACCTCATCCAGTTCAGGAAGAACGTTTCAGCTGGTTCTCTGGGATCCAAAAAACTCAGTTCGACTCCAGCTCATCACGCTGGTTATTTTATTAGGCATGTAACAGCTTTTTGCCTGTGCTGCCCAGGCTCAGATGCAAGGGGTGTAGGTACAGGGTGATACCCCAGTTCCAATTCATGTCACACACTACACAGTTTATATACATCTTTCCTAGCTACTAACTTCTACTGCTTGCATGTCAGGACCACTCACTGCAGATTGTGCAAAGACAATCGCTTTGCAGAGTGTATTAGGACCAATCTTGCCAGTTTGGGGTGTTCCTGCCTACGTTGTTCACTATAAACATACCCACAAGAGTTAGTTTAGTTAATTTTTGCCTCCCTTATTTACTATAAACATATTCACAGTATCAGAGGGGTAGCTGTGTTAGTCGGGATCTGTAAAAAGTGACAAAAAGTCCTGTGGCACTTATAGACGTATTGGAGCATAAGCTTTCGTGGGTGAATATCCATTTCGTCAGACGCATACGAAAGCTTATGCTCCAATACATCTATAAGGTGCCACAGGACTCTTTGTCGATATTCACAGTAGTTAGTTGTTTCAGTAATTTCTTGTTCAGGCTTGTTCAGCAGTTATTTGTTCAGGCTTTTCTTGTCTTAACTGAGGCCTGCTCATGGCAGCTAAGTTAGCCCTAAATAGGATTCTGTATCCCGGTACATGTCCCCTGGCATCCCCCATGAATTCGATATTCCCTGCTGTCCCTCAGTGTATGTGTCTCCCCTCCCTCAGTTTGGGTCCAGTCTCACTAATAGGGGAGCCTGTCTCCCTCCCAGGGGTACCTTCCTCTCTCATAGTTCTCTTTCTCTCCTCCCAAGAGAGCTAGGCTGTTGGCAAAGGGGACTCTTCCTCTTTGTTCCTGTGAGCACAGCTGGCAGGTAGAATGAAAAACCCTCCCCCTGCTGTTGGGACTCTCTAGTTCAACCACTAGTGAGATGGTATCTGCCTAACCATATGTAACCCTCACACCTCCTGGGTGTGGTGTTCTGTCCCCTCGAGTGGCACCAAGACCACTTAGTGAAAGTTAAAATGAGTCTGCTTAACAGCCAGTTGGCTTTTAGCTCATGCAGTAGAGGCTTATGCACTAAGCTCCAGAGGTCCCCGGTTTGATCCCGACGAGCAGGGTCTGTCGGTGTTACACATACACCTTTTCTTAGCTGTAGCTGATTTTCCCTTTCTGTCATATGGGTCATGAAATGATTCACAACTAGCCCATCTTCCCTGTGTCATAACAACAGAACACCCAAGAAGCTAGTTCCAGAGAGCATAGTCAAAGGCAGCCTCATCTCCTGATGAAGGAAACAGTTCCATCTTGGCTTAAGTCTGCTGTGGGGACTGTTGCACATCTTATGGTGCTGCAGATCATCAGAGGGCAGTGGGCTCCAGGCTTTTGGACACCACTCCATCAGAAGTCTTGGGCATGAGGGGTGGGGACGCTCTTTTCCACTCAAATGAGGCAGATTGTGATGCTGATGCTAGGTTTCGGACTGCAAGGAGGGCTGACTCCTTCATGGGATTTACTAGGAGCTGTGTGACAGCATCATGTGGCTTCTACAGCTTGACAATGCGCTCCCTGTTTAAAGTATAGGTGAGTATTTCTGAGGGAAACTGATAATCGTGATGGGATCAAAGTTAAAGATCTGTATAAATATGAAGACACTATCTCTGTAGCCAGCTCTCCCTCAGACAGAGCTGGGGCAGGCGTAGTGATTTGCTGGCAATATTTTGACAATGGGATGTCATAAAATTTCCCTCCTCTTTGGCCTTGATAAACACCAGGGGTTGCATGTATTGCACTATGAGGGTGCTTTGGAATATGATTGTTCTTCCCTTTAACCAGAAATGCTTTCTTATACCATAAGTATTTGGCGAGCTTGTATGGGGGCACAGGAAGGGTGCGCAGCAGAGCAGGCATAAGGTGCATTGGCAGAGATATGAGGCAGGTACTTATCTCAGAACTGAGATGCTTCAGCCAGAGATGACCCAGACCTGCCGATAGAGGGGAGGGGCAGATTGAGGGCAGCAGCTTCAGCAGATGTTACTGAGCATGCTCAGTCCATGTGGGCATGCTCAGTACAAGCCAAGCAGTAAAGCTGTGGGTAGCACGTGATGCGTCACCTCTGGTTTCAGCACATCAGTGGGATGGGGTGCCCACGACTGGACTAGCGGGGGTTGCTGCAGATCAGCTTAAAGTGCATTGGCAGAGCTGTGTGGGTGAAATTTGCACAGCGTTTGTCCAGGCCCTCAGTTGCTCCTTTTGATGAGCATTACAGTCACTGATACATTTTGAAATGATTATTAAAAGCCAGTTATGGTCAGTCTGTTGGTCTCACTTGCCTTTTCTAAGAGGCCCCATGTATCTCCAGTGAGAATAAATCCCCTGCTCTGAGGTCAGTGCTTGGCCAGGTGTGAGAATTTCCCAGCAGCTTCAAGGTGGCATTTTCTGTAAATAGGGGTGTGTGAATTCAGTCAAGCTTCACAAACAAGGATAAGATGGAAACAAACAAGTCATAATCGCTTGCTCAAATATAGAAGTTCAAGGTCCCCAGCGTAACAGAGACACAAGAACAGGTGTCTTGGCCCCTGCGGCTTTCACTTCCCCTCTCCTCAGTTTCTATTCTTTGTCAAAGCCTTTTCAGTAATGAACTCAGCCTTGACCCGTGTGCCCAGGACTGCCAGCTCAGACAGCACGCTCTACAGCTCCAAGCCTAAGGCTGCAGGTCCAGTGCAATTCAGCATGAGATTCTTTCTTCTAGCCCAGCCCTTTGCACTGCTCTGAAAATGGCCAGGGCTCATGTGGGTCCCTTATCAGGGGTGGATCTTGAAGCAGTGTAACCCTCTCATAGGCCACCCCCATCTCTGCCCCAGTGTTGCATGGGGCGTGGTTGGAGTGCTGCTGCACGCCAGCTCTTTTCAGCTGGTGGATGGCTTCTTGTGAGCTGTTACCAGCCTGCAGTTTGAGCAGCCATGAGGTTGGGGTTGACAGTCAAGGAACTGTAACCCACTCCAGCAACCCCTCCCCTGCTTGGTGGTGCCCAGCAGAACATAAGAATGGCCGTACTGGATCAGACCAAAGGTCCATCTAGCCCAATATTCTGTCTTCTGACTGTGGCTAAGGCCAGGTGCTTCAGAGGGAATGAACAGAACAGGTAATCATCAAGGGATCCATCCCCTGTTGCTCATTCCCAGCTTTTGGCAAACAGAGGCTAGGCACACCATCCCTGCCCATCTTGGCTAATAGCCATCGATGGACCTATCCTCCATAAATGTATCTAGTTCTTTTTTGAACCCTGTTATTGTCTTGCCCAGTTATATCAGAAATGGTCCTCAGCAGAGAATCTAGTCCTCAGTGTGATGAAAGATTGCAGTGCTGGTGAAAGGCGATAGATGACAGCGCTCTGGAGATTGAAGTTCTGTATTTATCCCTGGAACCAGAACAGGCTGGGCAGCAGCAAGGCAAGATTCCCACAAATTGTGCAGCCAGATAATGTGGGGTGAGAGGAGAGTTTGGTCTCCGTGGTCCATCAGTCCTTAACCAGTATGCTAAGGCTGCCAAATAGGAGGTCAGTTAGTGCTACTTGTCATGTGAACACATCTATTGGACCAAATTCACACCAGGGTCCATCCTGGCAGAGATTCCAGGCAGAGAAAAGTTTGCTTGATTGAGACTGCAGTGGTGAAAAGTGGTCCCAACAACCCCGCTGCTGCCCACAGGACGCCAGTACTATCCAAAACATGGCAACTTTGGGTGGGAAAGTGGTGTGGCTGGAGCTGATGTAGGGAATCCCCCAGCAGCCTCCTATGGAGAAAGTTAAAGCTCCCTCCTCCCCTCCCCGATCATGTCATGAACCCTAAGAGGGTCATGACGACAACAGTGTCTTTGTCCTCCCTGGGGGTGTAGACCCCTGGAGTGGTGCAAGGAGCTGTAACTTATTCCTCCTGACACCTGTGTAGGTGATTTGGCTCATTACATGCATCCCACCCCCAATGTTAATGCAATATTAGGATTGTCCAGTTATGCCAAATCACCTCTCCCACAGTGAGCTACAGTAAATAACAATGGGATACTTCACAGCTCTCACTTCACGGCTCCGCGTAGCAGCCAGCCTCGCAGCAAGAGCTTGCATGAAGTGCTGGAGGAAAGAAAAGAGCCAGCTGAGAAGCAGGCAGGGCCTGCCAAGGACAGGAGAAGCTCTCCTGAGTCCAGGGTAGACCTTAGGGAGCTCCTCTGGGTATGTTTACACAGCCCAGCTTGGAGGCTCACTGTTGTGGACTGGGCAGACATATCTTATAGAATAATAGAATATCAGGGTTGGAAGAGACCTCAGGAGGTCATCTAGTCCAATCCCCTGCTCAAAGCAGGACCAATCCCCAACTAAATCATCCCAGCCAGGGTTTTGTCAAGCCTGACCTTAAAAACCTCTAAGAATGGGGATTCTACCACCTCCCTAGGTAACCCATTCCAGTGCTTCACCACCCTCCTAGTGAAATAGTTTTTCCTAATATCCAACTTAAACTTCCCCCACTGCAACTTTAAACCATTACTCCTTGTTCTGTCATCTGATACCACTGAGAACAGTCTAGATCCATCCTCTTTGGAACCCCCTTTCAGGTAGTTGAAAGGAGCTATCAAATCCCCCCTCATTCTTCTCTTCTGCAGACTAAATAATCCCAGTTCCCTCAGCCTCTCCTTGTAAATCATGTGCCCCAGCCCCCTGATCATTTTTGTTGCCCTCCGCTGGACTCTCTCCAATTTGTCCACATCCCTTCTGTAGTGGGTGGACCAAAACTGGACGCAATACTCCAGGTGTGGCCTCACCAGTGCCAAATAAAGGGGAATTCCCTCGATCTGCTGGCAATGCTCCTACTAATACAGCCCAATATGCCGTTGGCCTTCTTGGCAACAAGGGCGCACTGCTGACTCATATCCAACTTCTCGTCCACTATAATCCCCAGGTCCTTTTCTGCAGAACTGCTGCTTAGCCAGTCGGTCCCCAGCCTGTAGCGGTGCATGGGATTCTTCCATCCTAAGTGCAGGACTCTGCACTTGTCCTTGTTGAACCTCATCAGATTTCTTTTGGCCCAATTCTCCAATCTGTCTAGGTCACTCTGGACCCTATCCCTAACCTCCAGCATATCTACCTCTCCCCTCAGCTTAGTGTCATCTGCGAACTTGCTGAGGGTGCAATTCATCCCATCATTCAGATCATTAATAAATATGTTGAACAAAACTGGCCCCAGGACCAACCCCTGGGGCACTCCGCTTGATACCTGCTGCCAACTAGACATTGAGCCATTGAGCACTACCCATTGAGCCCGACAATCTAGCCAGCTTTCTATCCACCTTATAGTCCATTCATCCAATCCATACTTCTTTAACTTGCTGGCAAGAATACTGTGGGAGACCGTATCAAAAGCTTTGCTAAAGTCAAGATATATCACATCCACTGCTTTCCTCATACCCACAGAGCCAGTTATCTCATCATAGAAGGCAATCAGGTTAGTCAGGCATGACTTGCCCTTGGTGAATCCATGTTGACTGTTCCTGATCACCTTCCTCTCCTCCAAGTGCTTCAAAATGGATTCCTTGAGGACCTGCTCCATGATTTTGCCGGGGACTGAAGTGAGGCTGAACAGTCTTTAGTTCCCCAGGTTCTCTTTCTTCCCTTTTTTAAAATATGGGCACTATATTTGCCTTTTTCCAATTGTCCAGGACCTCCCCCGATCATTGTGAATTTTCAAAGATAATGGCCAATGGCTCTGCAATCACATCAGCCAACTCCCTCAGCACCTCAGATGCATTAGATCTGGACCCATGGACTTGAACATGTCGAGCTTTTCTAAATAGTCCTTAACCTGTTCTTTCATCACTGAGGCCTGCTCACCTCCTCCCCATACTGTGTTGCCCAGTGCAGCAGTCTGGGAGCTGACCTTGTCTGTGAAGACCAAGGCAAAAAAGCATTGAGTACTTCAGCTTTTTCCACATCATCTGTCACTATGTTGCCTCCCCCATTCATTAAGGGTCCCACACTTTCCCTGACCACCTTCTTGTTGCTAACCTTGTGTGATTTCTGATACTAGGCACGAGCCAGCCTGCAGAAGTTTAGGAGCTTGATAGCTAGGGAGAACTACAGGGTCTGTCTGTGTCCAGCAGCCTCAATAAAAAATCTTTTTTTAGAGACATTACAATCAAGTCCGGTTTCTTCTTTACTCTGAGGGACACTACACACATATGGACCAAGGAGACAAACAGCAGATCCGATCTGTCTAAAGTTTTATACCGCTATGCAGCCGCATAGTATCTGAATATCTTATTTCCCTTATATAAATCCATGGTACGCCCACATCTTGAATACTGCATACAGATGTGGTCTCCTCATCTCAAAAAAGATATACTGGCATTAGAAAATGTTCAGAGAAGGGCAACTAAAATGATTAGGGGTTTGGAACGGGTCCCATATGAGGAGAGATTAAAGAAACTAGGACTTTTCAGGGCTTGGAAAAGAGGAGACTAAGGGGGGATATGATAGAGGTATATAAAATCATGAGTGATGTGGAGAAAGTGAATAAGGAAAAGTTATTTACTTGTTCCCATAATATAAGAACTAGGGGCCACCAAATGAAATTAATGGGCAGCAGGTTTAAAACAAATAAAAGGAAGTTCTTCTTCACACAGCGCACAGTCAACTTGTGGAACTCCTTGCCTGAGGAGGTTGTGAAGGCTAGGACTATAACAGGGTTTAAAAGAGAACCTCCATGAATTTATCCAGTTAAGTCCGTTAATGGCTATTAGCCAGGATGGGTAAAGAATGGTGTTCCTAGCCTCTGTCTGTCAGAGGGTGGTGATGGATGGTAGGAGAGAGATCACTTGATCATTACCTGTTAGGTTCACTACCTCTGGGGCACCTGGCATTGGCCACTGTCGGCAGACAGGATACTGGGCTAGATGGACCTTTGGTCTGACCCAGTAGGGCCGTTCTTATGTTCTTAATGCCTTACACCTTGCTGAACAAGGTGTTAAACTGGCATTGGAAACTGACTGGGAGCCAATGGAGGGGCTTGAGCACAAGCCTGATGTGCTCACGGCAGCCTGAACCATGGAGAAGGCAGGCAGCTGGATTCTGAACCAACTGGTGCCTGCACATCATCTTCATGTTCAGCTTCAGATTTAGTGAATTACAGAAATACAGCCTTGGAGTGACAAACTCATGGATCACTATGCTCAGCTCCACATCCAGCAAGAAGGAGTAAAGTTTCCTAGCGAGCTGGAGGAAAAGGTGGCGTTGTTGGAAACTGATGCTACCTCATCACCCAATCTCAGTGAGAAGTGAGACCGGAGCCCAAGGCTTCACACAGCTGATGAAGGTGGGGACAATGTCTTGGTCAGCTCTTTGATGTGTTTCTCTTTTCCAACCAGCATCACTTCAGTCTTGGCTGGGTTCAGCTTGAGCCAGCTGTTCTTTGTCCTGAAAAATACAGTATGTTCATGACTCTGAATAGCATCTTGCCAGGTGTTTCTTTCTGCTTTAAAACAGGAACTTAGGAAAGGTGCAATGCAGAGCAGCTAAATAGGGGTTCAGACAGAGCCCCGGGTGCAGCGTGTGTAGAAGCTTTATTAGCATCCCAGGTGCCAGCAACACATTTGGTGGGGAAGGCAGTAAGAAATCAAGCCTCCTTCTACTGCCCGAACAGAAAGACAGAATCAGCTGTATCCTGGCCTGCACTTATCAAAGTGACCAAGAACAAAGGGAGACTGGAAAATGTAGTCTCCCAATTGGCGCAAAACCATGGCATCATGCACTTTTCCAGTGCAGCCCATTTTGACGTTCATAAATTGGCCTCTGTGGTCCATGAGACGTGTATAACAATAGAGCAATACTCTGTTTGGTGTAGGTACTCATGTGCTCCTTGACGAGGGTAAGCTATGGGCACATGAGTTCCATCAATGGCCCTGGTGCAGCTTGGAAACCCCATTCTCTCAAAGCCAGCAGTTACTTCAGGAATATCTTTTTATGCCCGCCTCCTTGAGTTAAATCACACTCCTGATTGCCTCAGAAACCTCCACCCCCACTTTACACACAGTCAACTTTCCATAAGAACATAAGATCTATCCCCGTCATCTACTCCCAGTTTCTGGCAGTGAGAGGTTTTGGGGCACCCAGAGCACAGGGTTGGATCCCTGACCATCTTGGCTAATAGCTATTAATAGACCTATCCTCCATGAACGTATCTAATTCTTTTTTGAACCCCATTACAGTTTTGGCCTTCACAACATTCCCAGCAATGACTTCCATGGGTTGACTGTGCACTGTGTGAAGAAGTACTTCCTTTTGTTTCTTCTAAACCTGCTGCCTATTAATTTCATTGGATGATCCTTAGTTCTTGTGTTATGTGAAGGAGTAAATAACCTCCTTATTCACTTTCCAACACCAAACTGGTTGTCAACAGACCTGTAGCAGTCTGGGGTAGCCAGTTTCCAGACGGCTATAGCGACCTGCTTCTGCACCGGCATGGACACCCTAATGTGTGTGTCTTTACCCTGAAGGGTCAGGACAAGCTGCTCACAGAGCTCCAGAAATGTAGCTTTCTTCACATGAAAGTTCTGGACCCATTGCTGGTCATCCTAGGTCTACAAGACAATGTGATCCCATCAGTCTGTGCTTGTGGTCCTGTTGCAGAAGTCCCAGTCTACATAGAGGGCATCAGTGGCTGTATCTAGTGTCATAAGCAGCATCAGCCAGTTTGCATGTCTGCGTCTTCCTCCTCCTCCTCCTGCTCCATTATTAGCTCTGTCAGGTGCCTTCAGTGGGTCAGAAAACGCCACTGAAATGTCCACCAGCAGATCACTGAAGCTCTGCTCATTTCCTAAAACAGGAACCAAAAGTGCAAATGAGAAAAGTTCTTCATTTGGCGCCTCTTCCATGTTGCTGGCTCTGGTAGCTGGGAGCGCACAGACTAGAATGACGGTTTGGCAGGTTGTGTTGGCAGCTGTTCAAATGTCCTGTAACATATGTGGTGGACAGTCAAGTTTTCCTACACTGCACCAAGAACAAAGGGCTAGAGGACACTAGGAAGTCTTAGATATGGTTGGTTGGACTCAAGCCTATGTACTGCAGTGTGGACGCTGGAGCCCTGGGTGCAGGCTCGGGTTAGAAGATTCTTAACCTTGCATCTGAAGAAGTGAGTTTTTTTACCCATGAAAGCTTATGCCCAAATAAATCTGTTAGTCTTTAAGGTGCCACCTGACTCCTTGTTATTTTTGTGGATACAGACTAACATGGCTACCCCCTGATACTTAACCTAGGGTTGACAATCAGTGTAGATGCTCAAGCCTTGGGTTCTCTAACCCAGGGTCTGCTGACTCAAGTTCCACTAACCCTGGGCTCACATTGCAGTGAAGACATACTCACAGAGACTGAGGATCTTGCCTCCACAAGCCTTCCAGGCTCCATGAGCCAAAGGAAAGGGCTGGGGGCAGGGCCACATTCAGCAAGGGGCACTAGGCAGAGGCCCACTTTCCTGTTTTAATATTTTATTAGGAAGGTATTAGAATTTTATGGCTCTTTTTCAACCCCTACTCCTCTTCTTCAGTGAGACAGTGTGTCTGATCAGAGTTAAACATCAAGCCCAGTCTGCAGATTGCATCAACCATCCAGCAACTGACTGAACACACTGCCCAGTAACTGTGTGCTATAAATTACTGTATGAACCACCAACTGTATCACCACATTGGAACCAACATTCAGAGCAACTGACTGTACACAACATACCATAAACAGACTATGGATCAGACAGACTCTAGCTGTATGCTCTGTTTCAGAATTTACTGTCTGCACGGTGACTGTATGCATTCTATAGTAACGGTACGCAGGGTACTGTAACAGAGTAGGCACCGCTATACTCATTGCTCCATGAAGCTGCACACCGTATGCTACAAGTATCAGGGGGTAGCTGTGTTAGTCTGTATCTACAAAAACAACAAGGAGTCTGGTGGCACCTTAAAGACTAACAGATTTATTTGGGCATAAGCTTTTGTGAGTAAAAACCTCACTTCTTCGGATACATACGAAGAAGTGAGGTTTTTACTCATGAAAGCTTATGCCCAAATAAATCTGTTAGTCTTTAAGGTGCCACCAGATTCCTTGTTGTTACAGTATGCTACAGCTGACTGCCTCTGCCCAAATTGACTGTACGTAACATAGAGTAACCGAGCGTGTACCCCACTTTGTCCTCCCAGGTTCCTCCCAAATTTAGTATCACCTGTAACTTTTACTAATATACAATTTACAACCTTCTCCAGATCCCTAATGAAGATATTAAATAAAAAAGTATCCAATCTATACACACCCATCCATCATGCCAAGCTGAGGAAATGCAAGTGGCAAAACTATTTTCCTCCTCTGGCCCCTTGGGTAGTTGTTGGGAGAGAGAGAGAGAGAGAGGTGATAGGATCAGAGATCATGTTTGTCCATTACAGAGGAGAGCTCCATAGCTGTGATCAAGTAGCTGAGAAGGGACTGAGAGCATCTCCACTTGTGAGTTTCACCCAGCACTTAGATACTATGGTGAAAGTGGCTGTAGGAAAACCCAGCTAGCTACCTAGAGGCAGCTCTGATATCCTTGGGGAGCACAGCTGCCATAGTAGGTCAGTCACAGGGACAGACCGTTTCTGAGATATTCATAGTCCAATCCCATTAACAGCTGTGAAGATCAAACTCTGGACTAGTGTTTCTGCTCCCACAAGGCATTTGCTGCCATGTCAATGCAGAGCAATTGTACATAATTCCTGTCTCAGCAAGGGTTTGGGAGGGTTCGTTCAGAAATACCTGGGCAGTTGTCTTGAAGAATTAAAGGGCCATGGAAGAAACAAGTAATATTACTTAGTTGTTTTTCTGCTGAGCTATATTTCCAAGGGAAGAAGATCCTTGCTATAATAAGGCAGGAGTTTTAACACTGATTGGCTACTGTGAAGGGTAACCATGCTGCATCCTGTAACCACATGGCCTTTTATAAGCTCTGAGCTGTATCATGCAGTAGGACAGATCTCCAATGTGTGGCATGGTGTCTGTGTGCAAGAATCCAGAAGCTGCCACTCTGGGGCAATGCTGTCAGCTTCATAGAAAGATGTGGCTTGTGTTAATGACATGCTGCGATGCTTTAGCTGAGTCACTGTCTAAGAGCTCATAATACAGAATGCCTGAGACTCAGTGACCAAGGCAACACACCACTGAGTTGGAGACATAACTGTGAGACTAGACTAAATGTTAGCTGTTTTCAAGGTTGTTGATATTAAGTCCTGGAGGAAAAGATCCCAAAGTGACCTTGAGGGGAAGGCACGCTCTGTTCTCATCCAGGAGAGCTCCCTTTCCTTAGCATTGACAGTACTAGGTGAACCATCAGAGCCAGTATCATTTCTCTGGCAGCAGTCACTAGGAAAAGCTTCCTCCTGTGTAAGACTTGCTGTTTTCATAGCCTGCTAGTTTACTCCTGAAAGATGGGGGAACGCAAGCAGGGAGAATTCCCACGTTCTCTCGGGTGATTCCATACCTGGTAACAAAGGCAGGAGTAAGAAAAAACACAATGAATCCCTAGGGTTGGTGCTGGTAGTTGAAATTCATTAATTTTTTTTTTAAATTCAGCTAATTTTTGGGTCCCTTTCCTGGGTGAGGCTGTAGAACACAGCTGTCCGAATACACGCTGCTTCCAGGACATTGTGCCTAACATCAAAACAAGTGCCCAGGAACTTGGAAAAGTCTGTTCCCTCTCCATCAGCCCACACTGCAAGCCTTGCTTAGAGCTGAAGAATGTCACTCTTCAGGCCTGAACTTGGAGAAACATTGTTTGAGAAGTGTGGGAGTCACTAATATTTTCTCTGCAAATGGCCATCTTATGCTGCATTGCAAGTCACTTCCAAGAGCATAAACAAAGCTGACAAGACAGAAGAGGGAAACATTAAGAACAACAATTTGGGGCAAGAAGTTGAGATGAAACTAAGAAACGTGTCATTAGACTGGTCTGGGACTCTAGTCTTTAATGTTGGAAGAACTCAACAACAGCAACACACAGCAGAGAGAAATGAGGAAGCAATTTTGAGGTGCTGGGCAGAAATTGTGTACTATGAAGTAAGGGTGTGTTTTAATAAAAGGTCAGTAGATGGCTCTGGAGATATTTCATCCTTCCTGCATCGCAGGAATATGAAAAATTTCATGTCAGGATAAATCAGAAATTAAAGAAATAGGAGACTACAATGGCACTGGGAGCACCTACAAGACAGAGTGGTCAGAGATAAAGTGATGTTGCGCTTACTCTGTTTTGTAAAGTGCTTTGAGAGCTACAGATGAACATTGCTATATGAGAGCATTGCTATATGAACATTGCTTTATGAGAGAATTTTATCACTATTAATTGTGTCAGCTGGAAGGCAAGTTTCAGTCATTCCCCAAGACAGGTAAAGTTGTGTCTTTTCTGCAACCAAATTTGTATGGCAACTGATCAGATCTTTCAAGGACCATGAGTAATATAAATAAGGCAAACATACATGTTTAATTCTCTCCCTGCTGTACCTTACAATAAATAAGTTTATTTAAAAAAAACCCTCTAGATAGAATTATGTTGGGGTAAGACCAGATCACTGAAGAGACTATTTCTGAAGTGAGCATTATTTAATGTGCTTTCTGAAACTCAGTGACCAGAACAGAACACTGTATTTCAGGTGAAGGCAAACCACTGGTTTATATAATGGTATTATAATATTTTCTGTATTATTCTCCATCCCATTCTCCTCAACCATTAACACTGGTTAACTTTTGTGATCACTGCTGCACCTGCAAGAGAGGACTTCATTGAGCTATCTCTGGTGATGCCCAGCTCTTTTTCCTTCATTCCTTCCTTCTGTTAGTCTCAAAGGTGCCACAGGACCCTCTGTTGCTCTTTCCTTCATTGGTACACTTACATTAGAACTCACTATAGTGTGTGAGTAGTTCAAATTATTTCCTCAATGTGCCTTATTTTGCATTTGTTAAAAGTAAATTTTATCTGCCCAATTGCCTAGCTGAAATTCCTTAAAATCTTTTCTGCTCTTGACTATGCTAAATAATTTTGCCATCTGCAAATTTTGACACTTCATTGCTCGCCCCCTTTTTGAGATAAATCATAAACATATTAAATAATACGGATTAAATAACACAGTTTTGTACTGCTGTAAATATATGGGGTTTCTAAAGAGATACAGTTAGCCCCTAGTTTTTAGGCAGTTATACTGGTATGAAGATGCTTATATTAATTTAGCTTATAACTGATAAGTTTTAAGCCAATATAGCTAAAGTGGTACAAAAACTGTGTGTTGGCCAGACATAAGTTTCTTTATTATCCTCTTGCCAGGGACATTATCAAAGGCCCTTTGAATGTACAAATAAATGCCAACTAGTTCGTCTTTATCCACTAGTTTATTGACTTATTCAAAACATTCTAATAGATTAGTGATGAATGATTTTACTTTGCAGAAGGCATATACTGGTTAGACCCTACGATATCATGGCCTTCTAGATGTGATATTTTAATTTTAATTATTATCTCCATCGATTTGCAGGTACTGTAATTTACCAGATCTCCCCTAGGCCCTTTTTAAAATATAGGTATAACATTTATTAACAATATTGGTGGCAAATCATTGGGAAAACAGGAACTACTATCTGCCTGTTTTCATTTGTAAAAGCCTTCCTCATTCCCCTGCATAGGAAAAAAATGTGATAACTAAAAAAGACCTACAAAGATTTTTTTCCCCCTCTTCCTTTTTCACGTTAGAAATCTAGGCTGTGTCTACTCTGTTTTTTCTGGAAGACTCTGTGGATAACTGGAGAACTAAGAGGATACGATATAACCCAAACCAAGAGAGAAAAACCTGAGCAACTGAGAGGAGAAAAGTTTTTTAATCAGATTGTTTGAAACAGTTTGTTTTCAGTTGGTTTTCTTAAAAAGGAGCATAGGCGCCGACTCCGTGGATGCTCCGGGTGCTTAGCGCCCACCAGCAGCTATCCCCCCCTCATCCCTCTGGCCTGCTACCAGCCCCGCCGATCAACTCCTCCCCCCCCCGCTCCCAGTGCCTCCTGCCCACCACGATCAGCTGTTCTGTGGCACGCAGGAGGAGCTGGGAGGAGGTGGAGGAGTGGGAGGGGATGGAACAGGGTGGGGAGAGGTGGGGCAGGGGAAGAGCAGGGGTGGGAAGAGAGGTGGTGGGGTGGGGCCTTGGGGAAAGGGGTGGAGTGGGGGTGGGGCCTGCGGCTGAGCAGGGGTGGAGTGGGGGCGGGGCCTGCGGCTGAGCAGGGGTTGAGCATCCCTGGGGACAAGAGGAAGCCGGTGCCTGTCACAAGGAGTAGGGAGAATAATTATGGAAGTATTAGTACATAAGATAAATTATGATGTCACAGAGACCTGGTCGGATAAAGCTCATGACTGGAATACTGGTACAGAGGGGCATAGCTTGTTCAGGAAGGACAGGCAGGGGAAAGGGGAGTAGGTGTTGCATTATATGTCAAGAATATATACACAAAAAAGCAGACTTTATCAAACTCAGAGAACTGGTAGGTAAGGTACCATAGGTAGAAAAAACTAAGGGAAATTCAGAAGAGCTGGCAGTTTCTTAAGGAGACAATATTAAGTGCACAACTGCAGACTCTCCCAATGCAAAGGAAAGATAGGAAGAATAGTAAGAGGCCAAAATGGCTCAATCAGGAGCTCTTTAATGACCTGAAAATCAAAAAGGAATCCCACAAAAAGTGGAAATATGGACAAATTGTTAAGGAGGCATACAAAGGAATAAGCATGTAAGAACAAAATTGGCAAGGCTAAGGCACAAAATGAGTTATATCTATCAAGGGACATAAAAGGCAATAAGAAGAGGTTCTTTAAACACATTAGGAACAAGAGAAATATGAAGGAAAGTGTAGGTCCTGAAGACATCAAGAATGCTGAGCTGTTTAATGACTGTTTTGCTTCAGTCTTCACTAGATACTCCAGATACTCAACACAATTAATATTAACAACAAGGGAGAGGGAACACAAGCCAAAATAGGCAAAGAACGGGTTAAATAATAGTCAGATAGGGTTTGATTAAATTCATCCTAGGGTACTTAAGAAATTAGCTGAAGCGACCTTGGAACCATTAGCAATGATCTTTGAGAACTCATGGAGTGAGATCCCAGAGGACTGCAGAAGGGCAAATGTAGCATGACCCAAGGACCCTTGGATGCCAACTGGCAGAGGGCACAGGGGTTAACAGGTATCCCTGGGTCAGATATCTGCATAAGGGGTTGTTCATAAATTATGTAACACTTCAGGGGGTTGGTGGGTCCTTAATTTTGCTTGACAGAGAGTTTGCTTCAATGTTACAAGGGGGTGGGGTGCATTCTGAAAATCATCAAATAATGCATTAAGTAATTTATGGACAGCCCATAACAGTTCACCAAAGGGTGGCATTTGAGGTCTCTACCGAGAGCCAGTAAACCACTGGTTTTCATAATCATTGTGAAATGTATATACAGATAACATTTAAGGAGTTGTGTACCTACACTAAAAATTATATTCTTAAGGTCTTGGAGTTAAGGCAGGTCACCAGGAAGTGACATACCTCAAAATAGTCCTTTTAGGCAGGGGTAACAGATACCTAGCTCCCTGTCTGGCCATTTGTGTACTGTATGCCTCATGCTGTATGTCTATTTGCATACTGATCCTGCTGTGAAATGAACATTTGAAAAATCTACAAATGAGAAAACCTACAAGATGAAAAAACAACAGGGCTGGGTCCTGTTATGAATAAAGACAAAGGATTGTTTTGGTATATCTTGGAGTGCAAAGAGACAAACTGAATCCTTCACCTGGGAGGCAAACTGACAGTGTGCTTGTCTCATGAAAGGAAGGCCACAGCCAGCGTGACTGTAAAGCCCTGCAGGGATTTTGGGTGAGCAATACTTTATTAGACAAGAAAGGCTCTTATTTATTAAGCCTGGTCTGTAGAATGCATGTCATGATTTTATTTTATATGCAACCATTTGTATGCAATACTTCTGCTTGCTGCTACTTGAATCTTTGTGGTTTATTAAATAAACGTATACTTGATTTCACTATAAACATATCTGAGTGCTGTGAGATAAGCAGAGCAGTGATCTGAGGTGGGACTGGTAAGCTGGGGTGTGCTGCTTCTATGGAAGAGAGAAGCTGTGAATTCTGTGAGTGGGTAAGGGCTGGACATTTCAGGGAGATGCTCTGAGGGCTCGAGGACTGGAGCATGCCTACTGCTAGCCTGCAGAGTGACAGCAGGGCCTGTGAAGCCTGAAGGGGAGTGCCTGTGTTGCCCATGATGGGAGGAGCTGGGAAGCTGATCCACCGTAGCACAGACAAGCCTGTCTCACACTAAGGGCAGGTGGTAGTGAGGTGCCTTATAGCCATGGGTACCCCTGGGAACCATCACAGATTGTACCTATCTTTGAAAAGGGGACCAAAGAGGACTCAGGTAATTGTAGACCAGTCAGCCTAACTTCAGTACCTGGAAAGATACGGAACAAATTATTAAATAATCAATTTGTAAACACCTACATGATAATAGGGTAATAAGGGCTAGCCAACATGGATTTGCCATGAACAAATTATGCCAAACCAAGCTAATTTCCTGCTTTGACGGGGTTACTGGCCTAGTGGATGGGGGAAAGCTGTAGACATGACATATCTTGATTTTAGTAGGGCTTTTGATACCATCCCACATGACAGTCTCATAAGCAGACTAGTGACATGTGGTCTAGATGAAATTTGCGTAACCCTTCTGCCCGTCTGAGTTGGCAGCAACAAGGGCCAGGTTCAGTATCTAGGGGTTCCATTTCAATAACATAATGCAAAACTGGCTTGAGCCCCCACCCAGTGACCTGGGACAATTACATACCACCCCCTGGGCATCTCTAAGAGGCGATACTTCCCCTCTCGCAAGCACGGAGTCTGAGTGTAGCAAAATCCTTTTAATAAAGGAGGGAAACAATGCGGCATTATGTTGGGGAAACACCACAAAGAGGATTCATAACACAAACCATGAGCAAAAGACCCACCCCCAAGTAAATTTGGCAGTATCCTTTTCCCCTCAGGGTCTTGAGTCCAGCAACCCAAAAATCACCCAAAAGTCCAACAACCCAAAAGTCTCTGTCCCTGGTCAGTGCAGCCCCAGAGTTCAAAGGTTTATCTGCAGAGTTTTACCTCCCAGCGGGGGAGGGGGGACGCACAGCGGTGTTAAGGTGCACCTTACGTGGTGCAAGGCTGACTGCCCCACCTCTCCATGGGGTTCTGCTGCAGCCTTCGCCGCGAGCCATTCCACCTGCCGCTCCACCAGCCATCCCGTGAGCCACTCCATGAACTGCTCTGCTCCGCCAGCCGCTCCGCTCCACCAGCTGTCCCATGACTCCAGTCTCGCAAACTGCTCTGCCAGCCACTCAGCAACATAGCTTCAGGCCCCCCCACAGCACTCAATAATTTCAGCTTGCAGTAGGTGAGCCTCAGTGCTGGTGCACCATTGTCTCAAAGTGAATTCAGCTCAGCAGCCTGTAACTAGACTTCTAATAGAATTAAAATTAGCTCTGATATTCCACTGTAGCGAGAGGAGATGGGGATAGTAGTGCAATTGGCATTTCAGGTCCTCAAAAGCAGCTCATTCCATCAGGTACAAATACCTGTCCCCAACCTCTCTCAATTCACTAGGTTTTGGAACCCATCTCCCTTTGTCTAGTGAGTACTACTTGGTTGATGGTGAGTCCCTCTGTCATAAAACAGTTTCATTGTCCTTGATTCACATAATCAGGGTAACAACACTTTATTCTTCCTGCCCCAATAACAGAGAAACTGGGGATCCCACAGCAGCCAAAGTGACCATTTGGGCTGCTGTGGGTTCATGCTAGGTGGGGTGGGTGTGCCTATGCAAACAAGATCATCCCCTGAAGTTCTTTTCCACAACTCGCCACAATTCACCACCAGATGTCAGGGTAGTGCTCATCCTGACTCTGCTTGCATCAGTATAAGGTGGGTGCACAACTGGTTGAAAGCCCATACTCAAAGAGTAGTTATCAATGGTTGGCTGTCAAACTGGGGGGGGGCGTATCTAGTGGATTCCTGCAAAGGCCAGTCCTGGGTCTGGCACTAGTCAATATGTTCTTTAATTACTTGGATAATGGAGTAGAAAGTATGCTTATAAAATTTGCAGATGACACCAAGCTGGATGGGGTTGCAAGCACGATGGAGGACAGGATTAGAATTCAAAACAACTTCTACAAATTAGAGAATTGGTCTGAAATTTTAACAATGAAATTCAATAAAAATGGGGAATGACTGGGTAAGTAGTAGTATTGCTGAAAGGATCTGAGGGTTATAGTGGATCAAAAATTGAATATGAGCCAACAATGTGATGCAGTTGTGAAAAAAGGCTAATATTCTGGGCTGTATTACCAGAAATGTCATATGTCAGACATGGGAGGTAATTATCCCACTCGACTCAACACTGGTGAGGCCTCAGTTGGAGTAGTGCATCCAGTTCTGGGCACCATGCTTTACGAAAGATGTAGACAAACTGGAGAGAGTCCAGAGAAAAGCAACAAACCTGACCTATGAGGAAAGTTAAAAAAGTTGGGCATTGGGAAGGAACTGCTGAGGCTAGTTACATCATCATCAGTGACATCACCAGAAGGGGTGGAGCCTTTGGGGAGGTTAGTCAAGGTGACAGTCGGAGCGTGGATCTTGAGAGAGGGGGATCTGGGAATGGTGGCAGGGCCATTACTGGGAATGGGGAGGGTCAGATGGAAGGCCTGGCTAGACTGGCCTGGAGAGCTGGGCTACCTGAAGAAGGGTTTATAGAGCCCTGAGGAGGGAACTGGAAGAGGCTGAAGGGAGCTTAGCTTGGTATCTTGGGCCCCAGAAGCTTCTCACATAGGTAGATCCTGGCAGTTTTTGGAGGGGAGAAATTTCTCAGAGAAAGTGAGGGACTCCCAAAGCCAGCCCAGTAATCCAGTCACGAGAGGTGGCGCGGAGAGGTGACACCAGACATGGACAGCTCGCAGCACAATACAGATGTATATTTGTAAATAATTATGAAGCTCACAATAAAACTGGTAAGATGAGTGGTTTCTGCATATAAAGCTATTTATTTAATACTTTCAGTTCCATGTTAGATTATATTTGTTCTTAGTGTAGTAAATAAGACACTTTATTTTCACTAACTCTAAGGCTAAGCCTGATATGTGCTCCTAAGTTATTAGACTCCTGACTGCTGCTTCTCAAAGTGATGCTACATAATAATTACCACATGCTAGAGAGTATCTCTTGGTTTCCAGCTCCTGGGGAGAAGAGACTAAAACCTTTTAACTCTAAGTCTAAAAGAGATAAGGAGTGAATACTGGAGGGTGGCAGCAGAGGCACGAGATAAAGAATCACCAAGTATATCGGTGTATATGGGGAAGCTGCTTACGGGGGCGAGCAGGTCATCACAGGCATATTGAGTTGTGAGAAAAGATGACTGAGGGGGGACCTGATAACAGTCTTCAAATATGTTAAGGGCTGTTATAAAGAGGATGATGATCAAATGTTCTCCAGGTCCACTGAAGGTAGAAACAAGAAGTAAGTGGCTTAATATACAGCAAGGGAGATTTAGGTTAAATATTAGGGAAAATGTTCTAATTATAAGGGGACTTCAGCTCTGAAATAGGCTTCCAAAAGAGGTTGTTAAACACCTGTCAGGGATGATCTAGGTTTACTTGGCCCTGCCTCAGCACAGGCAACTGAACTTGATGACTTCTCAAGGTCTTTTTCAATCCTATATTCCTATGGACACCTGTTTAACTCAAATGTTTGACAAACAGTTGGAAGAAAAGCTCTCTGTGGCAAATTCAGCTGTAAGTTCCCTTCACTCAAGAAATGAGACAGCTTCCATTTGGCTTCTCTGCTCTTTCAAGGAATCCTCCGGCAATAACAGGGAAGATGCTAGAATATTAGGAATATTGGGCAAGATTAAAAAAAAAAGAACCCAGGACATTTTAAAATCCTTCTAGGCCTTCTTTGTACAACATAAAGAAAAAAAAGACACCCCCCCCAATCCATTTCCCTCCTTTTTTGCAAGCTGTCTTTATCCTTTTGCCACCATTATCGACTTCTGCTTTTTGTTGGCTCTATAATCTCTCATGGGCCTTATGTGACTGTCACCACAACTTCACTGCTCTACCTCAGCAGCTGTCACTCCACAGCAGTGGGTATTTCTCTACCTTTGGGAGGCCATTTCTTTTTAAGTGTGGTGTTTTATAGCTTGGGGAAGATTGAAAATCTCTTAAAGAAGCTCCTGCCTGTGTAGCCTTTGACTACGCAGAGATCAGCAACACCCTCTCAGGACAACACGCTGGCAGAACTCAGCAATACCCTGTCACTCACAAAGCAGAGCTGAGGTCTTACTGAAGGAGCTGAGTTTGGGTGAGCTTTGAGAAACAATCCATCAAAAGCTTGGCTGCAGGAATAAAGTGTTCCTGCTGCTTCCCACGATTCATCCCCCCAGCAAAAGCTAAAACGAAAAGAGCCCAAAAGAGAGACTGACAACAACTCACTGTGCAAGGTTATGGAAGCCATTCAGGTCATTTATATCAGAACCACCTCTTAAAAAGTTTGGCCTCAAGCAGCTGTTTGACTTCTTGTCAGTCTTGGAGCTGGGATTGTTTTGTTTAGAATAAATAGGGTTTATTTGAACGTTTTGGTAAGCAGACCATCTGCTGTTACGGACCAGCTGCTGCGGCCGGTGTGTACCTTTCCATTCTGAGACCACATCACAGCTTCCTTTTAGAGACAGTCTCAAGAAGTTGTCATGCCTGGCTCTAACTGTGGGTACGAACTGAAAGGGAGCCAGAGCAGAAAACAAAAGAAGCAAAGCAAATGTTGAGGGCTCAGAGTATGTTTGGCCACTGAGGGTCTGGCTACACTTTGAGCCTGGCATGCTAAAAATAGAAGTGTAGCCACTGCAGTGTAAGTGGCAGGAGAGGATGAGACGCCTGAGTATGTACATAGCATCTTGGACCCTCCTGCTGCTTGCGCCAACACAGTTACACTCGTTTCTTAGTGCACTAGCTTGATTAGATAGCACAGGTACATCTCCTTGGGCCATAATTGACACCTCCAGCTTGAAGTGGAGACATATACTAAGGCTACGTCTACCCTGATGGCGGCATGTAGAGCACGGGCACTACACTTGTCACTGTAGCTACACGTGGCAGTAAAAGGCTCCGGCAGCGGGGAAAGGCTCTGGCAGCAGGAAAGCAGCAGGGCACTATACTGCTAAAATAGCAGTGTACACATGGGAGGCTGTGCCTGGGCATGTAGAAAGCCATGCAGGATATATACCCTGGGGGCTCAGGCATGTCGTTGCTCTACTCTACTCGCCTAAGCAGTGCCTCACTTTCTACATTGCTGTTTATACTGGTGCTAGCTGGGTGTGCAGTGTCTGTACTCTACATGGCGCTGTTACGTGTAGCAGTCCCTTAAATGACAATGTTACATGCTATTGGGCAGGTGAACTGATTTGGCTAAAACAAGAGAAGATTTAAACTTCCCCCTGCTATGTTTTTCATACACAAAAAGAATCTTGATACTGTCAGTGGCCAAGAGAGCACAGTGCCTATCCCGTCTGCTACATGCTACATCAACTCTTCCTCGTAAATGGCAGCTGCTCCTGCAGGCAGCAGATCCTGTCAACATTAAAGGTGCAGTATCAAGAAAATAAAATCAAGAACAGTATCAAAGCTTATAACGACTTTTCAGCTGAGTGCAGCTGGAGTTGGTTAGAGCCTGAACTTGAGAACAAAATGGAGCTGGATGTAGCTTATAAGAAAGAAACACTCTTACTGTTAGCTCAATTCACGTGGTTCTTATTCTATTTTCTGGTTACAATTTGTATCCAGTTAAAGTCGCCATAGTTAATTTTTTTTTTACAATGGCACTTAGGGTCACCAGGCCACAGTTCTATCTGGGGGTCAATTAAACAGCAAGATTGGCTTATGGATCTGGAGACATAAAGAAAATCACTGACGATTTGAAACAGTGAAGTGATCAGTGAAGCAACAGGAAGGAGGAGGTTAAAGGAAAAGAAGAGCAAGTAAGCATAAAGAGAGGTGAAAAAGGCCATTGATGGAGGAAAAAGAAGAAGATGGTTTCTACTTCGATGATGTGGGAGAGGTGTTTGAACTTTCTGTACAACAGCCATAGTAGTATGTGTATGCCTATGAGACCAAAGACAATGTAAAAGAAAAAAGCTAAATTTTCCTACCCCGGTTAGAAATTAGTTGTTTGCAGTCCTACAAAGACATGGTTTCCTGAAGGTCCAGGTGAGATGGACTCTGAAGGCTTGACTGAAATGCTTAAAAAGCACCTTGGACCCCAAACAAACTTCCTGACTAAGAAAGATAATTTTTCATTAAGAAAACAAAGAGAAGGAGATAATCTTCCAGAAAATACTTTCTGAGCAATCTTAAAAAGCGGCCCGTGACTCGTCACTTTGGTAACAATCTGTGAGAAGTCAGGGTTAAGGAAGGACTGGTTTGAGGGAGCCGCTCACTGGGAAGCCTCCAGGAGGCCATAATGGGAACATTATTGTATCCTAGACCTGGGGGTAGTCTGTGCAGAGTATATGTGCTTGCTCTCCGTTGCATCTGCTCAACTGGATAGTGGGTCTCTCAAGTAGATAGTCAGCTGGATTTACAAAATCAGGACAAAACAGGAAGGGACTGACAGGAGGGACATATGGTTACCCAACATAGTCTAGGAAAATAACTTGCATGTCCCAGTTTACTATTTCCCATCAGTGGATGGGATGGCTGGAGGCTGATCAAAATGTTGGAGTCACCTTATGAATGCATTGCTCAGAAGCTTGGGGAGGGCTGCTTCTTATGAGAGCTAGTTACTCTGCCAAAAGAAGAGAACATTTCTCTCTGTAATATTCATTCTGATGGCTCTATCACATAGAGGTCTGGATTCTTGAATGGCCATCCCCCCTTTGCTCTAGATTTGCCAGCATCAGCAATCCAGTATGTTTAGTGTGTATGGAGTACACATAGCTGGAAATGGAAGTCTCAGGGCAGCATAGCCTCTCAAATCTGCAGTGGTCCAATAGGTATGGTACACAGGGAATGAACAGTGAAGTGGCAAAGTTTGCAGATGATACAAAAATTACTCAAGATACGTAAGTCCAAAGCTGACTGTGAAGAGTTACAGAGCGATCTCACAAAAGTGGGTGACTGGGCAACAAAATGGCAGATGAAATTCAACACTGATAAATGCAAAGTAATGTATATTGGAAAAATAATCCCAACTACACATACATAATGATGGTTTCTAAATTAGCTGTTACCACTCAAGAAAGAGATCTTGGAGTCATCATTCATCGTTCTATGGAAATTTCAGCTCAATGTGCTGCTGTGGTCAAAAAGGCTAACAGAATGTTAGGAACTATTAGGAAAGGGATAGAAAACAAGACAGAAAATATCATAATGGCACTATATAAAGCCATGGTACACCCACACCTTGAATACAGTGTCCAGTTCTGGTTGCCCCATCTCAAAAAGGATATAGTGGAACTGGAAAAGGTTCAGAGAAGGGCAAAAAAGACGATCAAGGGTATGGAACAGTTTCCATACAAGGAGAGACTAAAAAGATTAGGGCTGTTCAGTTTGGAAAAGAGATGATTGGGGGATATGATAGAGGTCTATAAAATCATGAGTGGTGGGGAAAAAGTGAATAGAGAAGTGTTTACCTTTTCCCACAATATAAAAACCAGGGTTCACCTGATGAAATCAACAGGCAGCAGGTTTAATACACACAAGAAGTAGTACTTTTTCACACAATGTACAATTATACTTGAAACTCATTGCCATTGGATGTTGGATGCTGGAGCCCTGGGCCCTTTAAATCACTGCTGGAGAAGCCGGTCCAGTGTGGCTTACTTTCACCTCTGGGTTCAATCCGATGTTCAGGATGACCTTCAACCTCTGACTGCCAAAAACTGGAAGAGGAAGATGGGTGGATCTCCCCAAAATTGGCCTGTTCTGTATGATCTCCCTGAAGCTCTGGTACTGGCCAGTGTCAGAGACAGAACCTGGGCTAGATGGACCATTGGTCTGACTCAGTATGGCTGTTCTTAAGTAAATACATCTTCCATGTTGCCAGTGCTTAGAAACTCACTGCAGTCATTTTCTGGGCATTGTGGAACTTCACACCGTTCACAACAAAAACAAAGCCCTGTATTTCCTTTCCAATATGAGCACAGCTCTATAGTATTCTAGTCAGTGTTTTGGAAGCATATGCCATTGGGTGTTCATCTTGCAGAAGAACACCCCCAAACCAATATGAATTTGTATTGACTCAGATCTAAGGCTCTTTGTTAGCCTCAAAATATTCAGTACCAGTGCTTCTGGGACAACCATTTAATTCCAAAAAGCTTTTCTCTTGCTAATCATCCCCCTGTTATTCTTTATTAAGCAGCATGCTGAGTGAAATTAAATTGTGACAAATCAGGGATTAATTTGTTTAAGCAAAATTAAATGATTACTAGATCTCTGAACTTCTTTGGGGGTCATTCCATTTGTACAATTCTTTCCATCTTTCTTGGGTCTCATCAAACTCCTTTGTTACTGAGCCCACATCTCATGTAACTACATTAATTCAACCCGATCTGGCATTAGTTCCTGTTCAATTTAAGGCTCTTTTTCTTTACCAAGTTGTGAATGTTACTGAGGGCTTGTTTACACGGGGACACTCAGGAGAATGAAGATGAACCAGCCAGAGGTGTGAAGTTTATGGGCACAAGTTAACGTACATTAAACCACTGTGCGGATATTTTATTCAGAAGTCAAGCTTTGGTTTGCTGTAATCCTCCAACTACAGCAGACTAAGGACACTTTACCGATGAATGAGAACACCCACACAGGGGTTTAATGCTTTAAGTTTTCACCTCTAGGTGAACATTACATTACAACAGTACAGCTGTACCACTGCAGCTGTGCCCCTGGAAGGTCTCCGCTGTAGCTGCTCTATGCCAATGGGAAATCCAACTATTTATTTAGAAACCATCCCCAAGCAGTGGTGGTAGCTATGTCGGTGGGAGAGCATCTCCCATGACAGTGTTGTCCACATCGGCGCTTCTGTCTGTAAAACTTATGTTGGTCGGGGTGTATTTTTTAACATCCATGACCTACTGGGGCGGGGTGGCGACTCACCAGCACAGCACCTCCTGCTGGTCATCCAGAGAATTAGCTCTTCCAGCACAGAGCACCCTCTGCAGGCCGGTGTCTCACCTGCCACTGGCCCCCAGGTCCCTCCCGGACCCCGGTGCCCCTCTATGTCAAGGTTCTGCCCCCAGCAGTAACCCCCAATCTGGGTCTCCTCACCCAGGGGAACCCTCAACCCCCACCTTGCCTCAGTGGCTACTGCCAGTCACCATGGAGGCCCTGCTCTCTGGGGCAGACGGCAGTCTATAAACCACTCATCATCGGCAAGGAGGGTTGGACCAGCTGCCTCTGCCTATCTATGGGCTGCCCCTTAGCAGCCCCAGTACCTTTTGTAGGCCTTTGACAAGGCCTGAAGCCTGGAGTTTTGCTAGGCTGGAGCTCCCCAGCTCCCTCTGCCCTTCCCCAGCACTGCTTCACCCTAGGTACCCTTCGCAACTCCCAGGCACCCAAGTTCTTCTCTCTCAAAAGCTAGAGAGAGAGTCTCTATGCTAGCTTCTGGCCCATGGCCCTCTTATAAGGGCCAGCTGGGCCCTGATTAAGCTGGCCACAGCTGTGGCTGCTTTCCCCATCAGCCTACCTTTCCCAGCTGCAGCCCTCTTCAGGGCGGCTTTAACCCCCTTCAGGGCTGGAGCAGGATGACCACCCCGCTACACCGACAAAAGTTTTACTGATAAAAGTGCTAGTGTAGACATAGCCTTAGTTGATCTGCCTTAACTTTCCTGACAGTCCCTTGTAGATAAACCCTTAATTTCTCATTGTGGCATTGACTAAGGGGGGATATGATAGAGGTATATAAAATCATGAGTGATGTGGAGAAAGTAAATAAGGAAAAGTTATTTACTTGTTCCCATAATACAATAACTAGGGACCACCAAATGAAATTAATGGGCAGCAAGTTTAAAACAAATAAAAGAAAATTCTTCTTCACACAGCGCAAAGTCAAACTTGTGGAACTCCTTGCCTGAGGAGGTTGTGAAGGCTAGGACTATAACAGGGTTTAAAAGAGAACTGGATAAATTCATGGAGGGTAAGTCCATTAATGGCTATTAGCCAGGATGGATAAGGAATGGTGTCCCTAGCCTCTGTTTGTCAGAGGGTGGAGATGGATGGCAGGAGAGAGATCACTTGATCATTACCTGTTAGGTTCACTCCCTCTGGGGCACCTGGCATTGGCCACTGTCAGTAGACAGGATACTGGGCTAGATGGACCTTTGGTCTGATCCAGTATGGCCGTTCTTATGATTATTTTTGCCCCAAATCAACCTAGTTATTTCCATGCCATTCAGCTCCTCAAAGATCTGGGACATGATGCTTTGGTATACTTCAGGAGCAGAGGCAATTCTGACAGGATGTCACTTTACTCTTGTGGGGATTCTGTGCCTCTGCGGGAGCTCTGAATTCATATGGCCTGCATTTTTCTGTGCACCCCATGCAGAAAAATGCAAAAAATTCTGCTGGGGGACAAGTGCCTCTTCCCCTGCAGTCCGAGCAGCACGTCTGTTCCAGCGTGCCTGAGCAGCCTCAGAAATGAGGGAGAGGGGCTGGGCATGCGTGCCTGCATGATCACCGTTGCGGGGGGACTGAGCATACGTGGTGCATGCCAACAAGTTAGAGACTCTGTCCCTCTCCCTTGCTACTGGAGCTCACTGGCGTGGAAGAGTAGGGCTTTTGATTATGCACAAGGCAATTTAGCGGCACAAATGTAGCAGCCCTGCCTGAGTTAATTGAACTCATTCTCTGAGGCAGAAATGTAGCAGCCTGCTAACATTGTTAATGTTCCTATTGTTAGCTGACTGTTCCCATTCTCAGTCAATTCCCACCAGGAGCATAAAAACCTGTGAAAGTTGTAAGGCCCCTACATTGCCAGAGTGATGTAAAGGAGCCTTATTATAAATGACAGTAAGGGAATCCTCACCTAGGAAGATCTATGTGGTTTCTCACTTTTTTTCCTGTGCCGAAGTGGCACAATGGGGTTAGATTACTGCTCAGGATTTATTTTACTTACCCATTAAAAAAAAGACTTTGAGGGCAAATAAAACATTTACCAAACAGTGAATAAAATGTCAGGACAATCAGAACCAAGCACTTCAAAGTCCTCAGCCAGGTCCAGGACAATGATTAGCAAAACTGTATGACTTTCATGTGTGAAAGTTTGAGCAATTTAAAATGACATTCTACTTTTTTTTTGTTTTGTTGCTGTTTGGTGTTCTGTAATGTAATTTAAATGAGAATCCAGGATTATAACTGGAATGCAGGGTCTTAGTTACCAAGTGTTTGTAATTTAACTTTCATGTGTTTAGGAAATGCTGAATAGTTATTGTGACTTTTTTCTGTATTGTAGTTTAAATAAATTACCAAAACAATTGAAACTGGTGTGATTATATTGCATTATTTTGACAAATAAAGTATGCAAAATTTTGCAGAATTTTATTTTTTTTGGCTCAGAATCCCCCCAGGAGTAGTCATCTAAACATAGCTACCAAAAGGGGAGTAAACAATCCAGTATTTTGCACTTTTTTTTATTGAGTTGGACCTGCCAAAACATTTGGCTTACATCAAAAACTGAAAGTAGTCTTGCATTTTAAAGTCTAGACACAACCTTCTTCGCTGTTCTCATAGGGTAAAATAGCACTTTTGTTTGATGGTCTTATTCAAATCTTTTGGATCCATAAAATTCCATAACTTGCTTGGTTTAATTACAGTGGCCAGTGTTAACTCAGTCTGCTGGGATCTTTGTTCAATAACATTTAATTTTATCATTTGGTCAATTTCAGTTTTCACTTTATTGTTCAGTGCTAATGGCTTGTGCATGCATTTTTGGCAGCCCATTAGGGTTTATAAAACATGATTATTATAGCCTTCATGCAACCCTGTCCATTAAACACATCATCAAATTCTTTAGTAATGTATTTTCCATCCTGTTCTGTATACAAGTTACGCACCCATTTGATCATCTGCAAGCACACACAGTTCCACTCTTTCTGTTCCACTCTTTCAAACTTGGAGTGGTATCTTTCCCTCATACAGGTAATGGCAGTGTGGCTTGGGCACAAAGACTCATTTTGTCCCCATAACATGTCTGGTATTCAATCTCAAATCTTGGTGGTCACCAGTAATTTTGTTTATAGTTGTAATTACATTGCACTCAGTCCAACTATTTATTTTGAAATTAATTTTTGGTCACTTATTTTCAGTGTCAGAAGCTAACCTTTTAAAGAAACTTGGAGCTAGATCCAGAAAGGGATTTAGGCACCTAACTGCCTATGTGACTCAATCCAAAATGTGGATCCTCAAAACCTTGCTTCAGTGGTTCAGCTAACTCTGTAGGCCCCTACATTCCCTAGGCACTTAACATGTCTGCCAATGAGCACGTGCAAAGCTGACTCAGTCTAGGTACATGTGTGCCTATCTCATGCCTAAGCCGCAGCAAAATCCTCAAACTAGGCCTTTCCTTCACTAGCTTGCCTGCAGGGCCTGCTCTGGTAGTCATGCTCAGAAGCTGTCTACCAGATCAGGTTCTACACAAAACAATGCCCAGTGATTAGAGGATATAGGAGACCCAGGCTCAATTTCCCCCTCTGCCTGATGTGGAGAAGGCATTTGACCCTAGATCTCCCCCTTTTCAGGAGAGTGTGCTAACCACTGGGCTAAGGGATAAGTCTGGCTCAGTCTCTCCTGTTGAAGCTGTTCCACTGCGTGTACGTAATTAAATATGCACTGGAGCAGGGGACTGAAACCCACCTCTTCCACATCCCAGCTGAATCCCCTAACCACTGGGATATAGAGTCAATCTCTCTCACTCTCACTGGCCCAATGCATATTTAAGTATGTAGGTATTTCATAAAAAGTGGAACAGCTTTATTATGTATAATCAATTGTCTCACCTAGCCACTGGTTTCTTGTAAAGAAAATGTGCTTTTCCCAAGTGACATCCAAATGCAGATCACACTAATCTTGACATTTCATGTCTCGCAGTTTGCAGTCCCCTTAATGCTCTGACTGGAATACAGCTTCAAGGACTTTGGCCGGGCACCTGTGGCAGCTCTCTAGTCTCCACAATGCCATTGAGTTTCAGGAAAATTTGCAAGTGCTAGAACTGCTTCCTGCAGTTCTCTGCCAGCTTCCCTCCCAGGCTCAGGGAATCAAGAGGCTTCATTTGGTCCATTTTTTGCCAAGATTTTGCTTACTTCTGACACCATGTAATAAGGGTCTGACACAACGGAGTGCTGGTAAGAGCTGATCATTATTTGTTGATGTAGTCATCTGCCTCATTGCATGGCTCAGTAATCACAGACTCCAGGGGTACAGGAATCATGTCAGAAACCATGGTACTCATATTATTAAGGTATTTTAGTTTAGGCCTGTACAAGCTGCTGTGGGGTGTTAAAGGCACAGAGTTTTTAATCAGATTCAAAGTGCATCCGTTATGGGAGCTATTCAGAATAAAAGTGGTTCTTAGTTAAAGTGTCTTGAATTATATTAAAATTGGACATTGATTAGATGTGGAAGATGGAAGATGGTGGAACATGGTGCTATTTGCACATCTATGAATTAAGCAACATGGCAAAGACTAAAATCCACCCTTTCTGCTGCCAAAGAATTTGCCCCTGATGTCTCCTTATTTTCCCCAAGTCAATGAAAGCAGACAGAGATTAACAATAATAGTCCACATTTCAAGAGTCATAGCTTCCAAGGGTAGTGAACAAAGGTCCCAGGTACTGTTGGGCCCATCTAACCACCAATCCTGCCCCTACAGATAAGCTGCCTTGAGTCTCAGACCCTTGGGCCTGGCAGGGTGTCAGGGGAGAGAAGGCAGACTTATGAAACCACAGTAGAAAGTTACAGAACCCTCTTACAATCAGAAGCTGCAGCAGCTACAGGGAGAATATACAAGTGACTGCCAATAACAACTGTAGCATATAGGAATAGGGTAGTGTTCCTTTAAATAGTTTGTAAGCCCTCTACTGGCACTCACCGTGTTCTGTGTTTTAGAAACCACCGAAATCCAGCCAGAGTAGCAGTGTGTATAGCAGCAAAGCCCTGCATGTTGGCTATTAGCCAGGATGGGCGGGGATGGTGTCCCTAGCCTCTGTTTGCCAGAAGCTGGAAATGGGCAACAGGGGATGGATCACTTGATGATTACCTGTTCTGTTCATTCCCTCTGGGGCACCTGCCATTGGCCACTGTCGGTAGACAGGATACTGGGCTGAATGGGCCTTCGGTCTGACCCAGTATGGCCATTCTTATGTTCATGTTGTGTATATACATTAAACACAGTTATTTGAATCCCACTGTGCCCAGGTGTTTCTTTAATATGTTTGTTGTGTGAAGAGCAAAAGAGAAGGGCCTGGATAGTTAACCATCATGCATTCCTTCAGCCTCTTGTCCTAATTAAACAGTAACCAATTAAGGGCAACTATGGATGCTCAATGGGACGAGACAGCTAATTCTTCTGTCCTATGGCAGAACTCAGGAGTACAGGATTTGCATTCGAGAAGCGTTACAAGATTATTTAAGGTAGCAGCTTGGAAGTATTTGGATCTCTGCCTTGGCCCAGTTTTCAGTTCTCAAGAACTGACGTTTACTGCCTTATTGCAGAACCAGCTGGAATTGTTTTTTTACAACTTTTTGTGGTTATGATAAAATTAAACTGCTGGTGCCGGAGCTGCAATTCTTATCTGTTCCAAAGACACAGCAACAACGCCATTATTCTCAGAATGCAGCCAATGCACATCTATTTTTGCATCAGGACACACTGCAGGAGAGATGCATTTCAGTAGGAAAGTATACCATTGTAATGGCTCTCTTATTTCCCCCACAATATCTCAAGATAGCAGAGAGAGGCGTAGGTAGGGCTTGGGTTTTCTGCCTTTACCAAATTCTGATAAATATAAAAATAGGAAGTTACAGAGCAACAGCAGTAGTTGAATCCAAGTTACAATAGGTCTTTTTTGTTAACTAGATAAACTAGATTGAACTTCTTTGGTCTTTCCCTAGAAGGCAGGTTTTCCAGCTCTCAAATAATTCTTGTAGCTCTGTTCTGAGTTCTCTCCAGTATTTCCAATGTCTTTTTAAAAGCACGCATGCCTGGCCTGGACACAGTATTCCAGTATAGTCTCACCAATACCACCTACAGAGGCAACAGGGTCTTCTTCCTCCTGCTCCATGTTCCTCTGTTAATAGATCCAAGGATCACGTTAGTTCTTTTTGGCACATCACCATAATGAGAGGAAATGTTCAGTTGGGTATCAACAATGACCTCAAGTCCTTATCAGAGTCATTTCTTGCCCGCAAGTATATATTTTTAGTTTTATGACCTTGTATTTGACTGTATTAAAACAGGTTTGATTATTCCCCAGTTTACCAAGCGATCCAGATTACTCTGTACCAGAGACCTGTCCTTGTCATTATTTACCACCCAGCAGTCTGTGCCATCTGCAAACTTTATTAGCATTGATTTTATATTTTCTTCTTAGATCATTGATTAAATTATTGAACAAAGCTGGAAAGGGGCTACAGAAACTCCCTAAAAGTTAGGGGGCCACCGGCACCTGAAATGTGACCACGCCCCCTGTGCCACCCCTTCCCCCGAGGCCTCGCTCTCCGCTGGCTCCTCTCTGCCCCTTCCTCCCTGTTGCTCACCCTTACGTAAAAAGGGCTATGCTCTCCCACTTTTAAAAGCGGTGGGGCCATAGCCAGCTGGCCCTCCTCGTTCCAGCTCACTTGGAGCTGGGCTAAGAACCAGTCCCTAGAGGAGCTCACTAGAAATAGCCTCCCAGTTACAGACTCACCTTTTACAAGAATAATTTGAGATCTATCAGTTACATAGTTTTAATCAAGTCAAGATGTACTATATCAAGTTCATATAGTGCTGGTGTTTTAATGACAATGCTACTGGTATTGCTGTTACCATTATATGAGAATGGTACTAAATCAAACAACTTATATTTTGCAACACAGCAAATTTTCTCAGACTGCTGACCTATCTGAACAATATGAAATTAAATGAGACCTATTTTCCATTAAACCCTATTAACTGGGATTAATTATATTCCCATCCTTTAACTCTTTATGGATGAAGTCCTGTGGATCAGCTGTCCCACGGCTTTTGCCAGGATGGACGTCTAACTAACCAGCCTAGTTACCTGAGCGATCCTGTTTGTTCTTTTTAAAATACTGATACATTTGCTTTTTTTCCGATCCCCTAGAACTTTACCCCTATTCCAACATTTATTAAAAATAAAATCAATAGTTTAGCCAATTTCTTAAAAAGTCAGATTATTCAGACCTGCTCATTTAATAGTAGATGCTGTGTAACATCTTCCTTAGTTACTTTTGGAAAAGAAAGTGTCCGAATTATGATATAGATGCCCCATCCAGCTTCGTTCCAAATATGGAACAGGAATGTTTATAGAACACTTTTGCCTTGTTTGCATCATATTGACAATTTTGCCATCTGCATCTAGTAACAGTTCGATACCATTGCTAGGCCTCCTTTTTCCCCCCATTTATTCAAAAACTTTCATCTTGTTGACTTTAACTCTATTGGCCAGAGCTATTCATTGATTCTATTTGCTTCTGATTTACCTCCCATTGTTTGTATTTGTTGCATTTTTTTGTGTTGCTTTCATGGCCTTCCTTAAGCAAGATTTTTTTTTTTTAACTGAGTAGCCTTTTTGTGTCTAATAAGTGTAGGAATTTGGACACCAAGTAAAAAATGTTTAAATGCCTTCCACTTTTTCCTCCCTCTTCTGTGTTCAATTTCTCCTCCCAATCACTTTTGTTCTTAATTATTTTTATCTTTGAGAAATTGCCCCTGCTAGAGCCCCAAGTACATACATTACTGGTTAGAACTGTGTTCTGTAGATTCTTGCATTCCTCTGCCAAAAGAACTTGCGTTACACCACTAAATGGGAAACAGAAGCAGATTTTGATGGTGACGCGGGCAAGAGGCTCTTAAGATCAGGTCAAGTAAAGTGTTTATAAAAGTTGCCTTTTGTTTGAAAGCTTGAGGTAATTGTCTGCCAATTAAAAATGAAGAAAACGCACACGGACTGTAGAGTTCTGCTTTTGTAATAGAGGCTTTGTCCCTGCTTTACCAGCCTGTACTGGAAGCAGTAGACACTGTGCATGCACACTTATTCTTGAGCTCGCTAGAGGGAGAAACTGTCATTGCTGGCCTCCAAAGCAGCACAGCTCCCTTTCAAAGGTGAAGAGGCTAATCAAGATCTGGAAGAATAATTCCTCCTTCCTGTATTCCCACCCCCAACAGTCCCTTGCCTAAGTGAAGCATACACAGGTTTTAGGTTTGGACCACCTGTTCCAATGAAGAGCCTTGATAGAACTCTGCATTTCAACATCATTCAGTGAGCAACCCCATTCCTCATCCCAAAGATGAAGGAGACATGCCATTAACTAACTGCATAAGAGGATAACAGAATCAAAGTGGAAATCTCATGCCAAAGGTCACAGAGGATGCTTATGGCAGTGCAGAGTACAGAAGCCAGATCTCAGGGACCACACCTACCCTAAAGAAGCTAGGCAGCTTACTATGTTTTGGTTCCCCACGTCTTTTAACACACCAGGTCTACACATAAGAATGTGCCCTGCTGCCAACCAATCATCAAATGCCTGAAATGAAATCTAGCAGCGATACCAATTCACTGTAGCCGAGTTCAGGAGTTATGTCTACAATGCTTAAACAGAGTCAGTGCTGCAGTCTGGCCATCCCACTCTGGGGCAATGCATATTTCTCTGCCCCCACCTAGAAGCTCACTTGGAGCTGGTCCTCAGAGATCACTGAGGCAGCTTGGACTTGCTCTTACCAGTTTGTGGTCAAAACCTGGACTCAAAAGCAATGCTTCATCTAGCAAACATCCTGAAGGACTATCTCCTCCTATCCCCTCCTTCTCTCCACTCCCCAGGCAGAACAGCCCCACACCTCCCATAGCAAGTGCAGCAGTAAACCCACTGATTGCTGGTTTCACTTGATCTCTGATTGTGCTATGTTACTATTGGAACAGTTTTCATCACCTCACCAAAGCTACCTTGAAACTACTTTTCCTTGCTTGCTGAGCAAACAGCAGGAGTGAAGTGGTTAGCCTGAGCTCTGCTTTGAGGAAAGGCTTAGGAAATAGTGCCAGTGCCTGGGAATCACACAAAGTTGTCATAGGCTTATGAGAGTTTGAGCTCTTCTCCCAAACTTTCCTTTGGCTGTCAAATAATAATGCACTGCGTCAGGTTGTTGTGCTGGAAACTGCAGAAGTACCCAGTGGGCAGTGTAACACAGTGCCAGTGTGGATGCACAGCAAAACGGCACCAGGACCAGCCTGGCTAATGTGGACATACTGCACTTTTAGCACTTATACGGGTTCATTTCTAGGGCACAGATCCAGCCTGAAGTGGTAGAGTTGCGTTACATCCACTGGTCCATTGTGGCTCTCTTGCACATGTCTCAAATCTCAGAATGTAGACAGATCAACTGTAAGATCAGGCTAATACTTACCCTCTCAATGGCTGGCTGACCACACAGCCACTTGTTCTTAAAGCAGTTCCAGCTGCATCAGCCTTCTCAACTACTGGGATGGATTTGACACCAGGAGCCTGTATTTGCTGTTCTTGGTGATCTTCATGGTCAATGATGGGGTGGGCATTTGAGCTTTCTCCAGATAGGAGGAGGTGAGTACATAGCACCCCAAATAGCATGCAGGGGAGTGCAAGCACCACACCAGGAGAGAGAGACCATGCACACCTCATGGCAGAGGGAGTGAGCACCCATGCAAAGCAGGTGGTGAGATCTTGCAGCAGATAACCTATGCTTGGAAGCCACCATTGACCTCTCTATGGAAAGGAGACTCTTACTCTTTTCCCCACAGTGTTTTGGTGAAGTGTCTGAAGTTTGACAGCAGCAAAACCAATAACCCTCCTGTTCTAACTGCAGTCTAATTGCAACCAGTCCTGTCCTCTTGGAATGAGGAATCTGGTTTTCAAAGGACGCCCAGCTGAGAAAGGCTTCAAATGGGATCCGATTAGCACATTAAAAACATATGTTCATATGGCAGTCAATTGTGTATCATCTGATACAATCCCCTTCCTCTCCTTTTTGTACACTGTGTTCTTCCAGCTGAGGCCCCCGCCATAGCTCTGTCTTCACGGGATTAGGAATCTTGGCATTTTCAGCAGTTTCACACGTTGTGGATGGTTTATCATTTAAGGATTTTCATACACATTTTACAGTTTGAGTAGCTGAGTTTCTTTTATCAGAATCCACCTGGTGCTCATAGTAACTGGACTTTGGGTAGTGGAGGGCCTGGGTTCACAGTGAGCTGTAGTGCACTGGATTAACCCTTCCCACCTCTAACAGAAGGAAGAGGAGCCCTATCGCCTGAAGACTGATGCAAGATTATTCTCCACAGAGACCCCCCCATTTTAAGTTTCCCACGTGACAGAGCTCCCCACTTGGAGACAATTCCACATCCTGATACTTACCAGCATTAGACATCTTTTCGATAGTCCACTTATGTTTAAAGTGGCCTTACCTTCCTGCCCCTCCCCCCCACTCTTAATCCTGTTGCCACTTCCGCCCTGACTCAACAACACAGCTCCACACACCCCACAACCACCCCCTTTCCAAAGGCCTCATCTGACATGGCTGCTGCTGTCCTCCAAGCCTCCTGCATGCTTTCAGTTACTTATCACACCAGAGCCGCACTGACTCCCTCCACATTATCAATTCCCCAGAGATGTTTTCATGGCAGACCCAAAAGAAAGGCTGAGTGTCAGTCACTCTGGAAGTGTAGGCCAGAGACTAGTAAGGGTGGCTAGTAGCAGCAGGATTCACACTGGGCAAGCATCCTATTCTCATTTCATCACTGCTGGAAACCCCTTCCTCCAGCATCTCCCCACCTTCCTCTCTCACCTAGAGAAACTAGTCAGTTCCCTCACGTTCTTTTTCTTAGGAACAAGCCAGTTTCTTAAGGGTTAATGCTATACTACTATATGTTAACAAGTCACTGGGCCTGATTCTGATACCACTGACACCCCTAGGAATCAGGAGTAGGTGCATGGTACTTAATGGAGTTAAAATGATGCAAGTGAACGCCGAATCAAGACTGGTCTCTCTCCAGTGACATTCATGACCAAATGCCAGGGAGAACAGGGAAAGGTAATAACTTGCCGTTCTCTCATTTTCTAGATTAGCAAGGTGGACCAGTTGACCTCAGCTTGTGTCACAGCAGAGCCATCCAAATTAATTTCCAGTAGAGTGCCTGGCCTCACCAGTTGGGTGCTAATCCCTCGTGTGACATTTGCAACATTGCAGACACTTTGGTGCTCAGTCACACACCAGAGCTAAGCCCTAATTTATGATGAAGATAAGGCAAGGGAGACAGACTACAACCAAAGTCTTAGGCTGATGATAAAGGGGAGCAGATGCCAGAAAGGTCAGGTGCTCTGTACTAGATATTTAATGGAGATGAATGTGGAGAACACCAAAAGTCTGAGAATTTAGTTTAAATGACAAATCCGTATTAAAATGCCAAAATTCTACTGTATAGAAGACCATTTTGTTTCTGTCCAGCACCTTCTGGTGTCTGCTGCATCTGAAAGTATCCAGTTAGATTCTGGCAATAAAGGGACTGCAGAGAGAAGTGAAATAGCAGTTCTATATTCAGCAATTGCCATGCAGCAAAAGGCATTCAAAATGCTTTGAATAAGAAACACCATATATTCCAGGACACTTAATCTTTCTGAACAGTGACAGGAGAACTTGATCAAGACACAGGTAGAGAAGAGCCCTGCTCCCCTAACAACCTTCCTAATCAAGGTGTCATGACTGGAATACAGGCCACATCTGGGAATGGAAATTAAAACAATCTTCTGATCCAGGCATGAGAAGTGTCATACAGTGTGCCATACAGATCTATTAGAATGGCCCTCTTACCTAGATATGGCCCTCCAGTGAAATAACAGTGATCGCCAGAGGCTTCTAAGCGAAGTAAACAGTCATGGGATAAGAGGGAAGCTTCCTCTCATTGATCAGTAAGGGGTTAAAAGATAGGGGAAAAAAAGGGTGGGAATAAAGGTCAGTTTCCACAATGGAAAGTAATTAATAATGGGGTCCCCAAGGATCTGTATTGGGACCAGTGCTATTCAACATAAACAAATGATCTGGAAAAGGTAAACAGTGAGGTGGCAAAGTTTGCAGATAATACAAAATTATTCAAGATTGCAGTCAGCTTTGGACTTATCTAAGCCCTGGTCTACACTGGGGGTGGGAAGGGAAATCTAAGTTACATAACTTCAGTTACGTAAATAACGTAGCTGAAGTTGACGTACTTAGATTGACTTACTGTGGTGTCTTCACCGTGGTGAGTTGACTGCTGCCACTCCAGTGCCGCAAGAGGCGCAAGCAGAGTCGACGGGGGAGTACAGGAGTTGATGGGAGAGTACTCGGGGGTCGATTTATCACGTCTAGACTAGACACGATAAATCGATCCCCGCTGGATCAATCGCTACCCACCGATCCAGCGGGTAGTGAAGACATATCCTAAGAGTTGCAAAGGGCTCTCACAAAACTGGGTGACTGGGCAACAAAATGGCAGATGAAATTCAATCTTGGTAAGTGCAAAGTAACGTACATTGAAAAACGTGCCAACCATCTTACAAAATCATGGATTCTAAATTAGCTATTACCACTCAAAGAGGAGATCTTGGATAGTTCACTGTGGACAGTTCTCTGAAAACATCTGCTCAGAGTGCAGCAGCAGTCAAAAAAGTTAACAGAATGTTAGGAACCATTAAGAAAGGGATAGATCCAAGAAAATCTCATAATGCCACTATATAAATCCATAGTATGTCCACATCTTGAATACTGTGTGCAGTTCTAGATATATTAGAACTGGAAAAGGTACAGAGAAGGGCAACAAAAAATGATTAGTGGTAGAAAACAGTTTCCATATGAGGAGAGATTAAAAAGATTGGGACTCTTCAGCTTAGAAAACAGATGACTATGGAGGGATAGGAGAGAGGTGTATAAAATCATTTTTCCACACCATTCGTGAATAGGGGAAGTGCTGTCTACCCCTTCACATAACACAAGAACCAGGGGTCATCCAATGAAATTAATAGGTGGCAGCTTTAAAACAAACATAAGGATTCACACAACACAGTCAACCTCATTGACAGGTGATGTTGTGAAGGCCAAACGTATAATTGGGTTAAAAAAGAACTAGATAAGTTCATGGTGGATAGGTCCATCAATGGCTATTAGTCAAGATGATCAGGGACTCAACCCCATGCTTAGTGTCCCTAAACTAGACTGCCAGAAGCTGGGACTAGACAACAGGGGATGGATCACTCAATAATTGCCCTGTTCTGTTCATTCCGCCTGAAGCATCTGATACTGGCCACTGTCAGAGACAGGATATTGAGCTAGATGGACCATTGGTCTGACCTATTATGACCATTCTTATATATTAGGAGTTTCCTTCTGAGAACAGAGCACTGAGGTCTTAAGATACAATAATCAAGGAAATCATATCTACCCAGTTAGGATGGGAAATCTAAATGTGAAAATAAATGTGTAGACAATGGATGATAAACATTTATGAGCAGATCACCATGTACTCTGCGATTTTGTGACTGCAGAATCCACTCCTTGCTACAGAATTGTGCTCCAAAATCTGAGGTTTCATTTAAAATAATTCAGTTTGCAGCTCTTGTTTGTGATAAAAACCTTACAGATATGCTTCAGGTGTAGCTGCCACAATGCTGTCTCCCAAGGGCTTGTCTACAAAGGGAAATTATACTGCTAGAGTTATATAGGGAGCTATACCAGTATAACTATAAGGGTATAATTATGCCAGTAAATTTCCCCATGTAGCCATGCCAGGCATCTGCAGAAGGCATAAAACAAGCAGTCAATGAAGTATGAATTTTCTCATTGACTTCAATAGGGCACTGATGCCAAAACTACTTTATTGCTGATAATTTGAAGCAGAAACATCCAACTAATATGCTTATCCCATAATCCTCAACTGCCTCCCCCACCTTCCTCGGTGTCAAAAATTATCTGCCACCTGCCCAGTTTACCCTAGCTCCTGCTCCAGTCCCAGACAGCATCTACAATTAAGATTTTTTTTAGTACAAAAGTGTGTGTGCGTGGAAAATTTAAAACTTGAGGGAAGTGTAAATTTAATATCAAACAACACTGACTACTTTACTGATTGGATTATTCATTAGCATGTTTAATTCAATAAAATAAATCTCCATTTTAAAAGTAGTATCTGAAAATGCCACAATATTTAACCTGCCATGGTAGAGTGCAGTGTTCCTGCTGTGCAATTTAGATCCCGCTTGACCTGGAGTACACAAGGTTGTAGGACTCAAGTAATTTTTTTTTTAAATGAAGTATTTCAGGGACAAATGCACAAAGAGGTGCATATTACCAAGATCTCCTTTCTGGTTAGCAAATGCTGTGGGGGCAGATTTGAGTTTGGTGGAGCCAGGTCATTTTTTAGATTACTGAACTAGAATTGTAGAGAAACATGCAGATACAGCCTTCAGAACAGTACTCAGGACTACATGACTCCAAGCAGAAGTTGGTCCAATAAAACATATTACCTCACCCACCTTGCCTCTCCAAGCCATCTGTGAGCCAAGAGGATAGGAAAAGTTTTTAAGTTGCTGAAGCAGAAAAAAGTTCTGTTTTCACAACACTTTATGTGAATGAATTACCTTAAATCTGCCTATTAAGCATAGATGAGTTACAGCCTTCCTGAAAGAGATATGGATGTGAAAAACAGCAGATGGTTAACTGGGGTGGAAAAATACACAAATTGTTAGAGACACTGAAAATTCATTGTTGGTTATGAACAGCTGCTGCGTGAGAGCAGCTGTAAAACAGCTGGGGCTAAGAATGGGGTGCATACAGGCAAGAGTAGCTGTGGTGTATCAGAGTACTGGGGGCTAGGTTAGCTGTGGCACTTAGGGTTATGCCATGTTGACCTACATTTAAGTATAGACCAGGCTTAAGTTTCTGCCTATGGGCGTGTACACTGCTGCCTCACTAGGTGTCTCAGATTCATAGATTCTAATGCCAGAAGGGACCATCATGATCATCTACTCTGACTGCCACATTGAGGCCACAGAACCTGACCCACCATTCCTGCAATAGACCCATAACCTCTGGCTGAGTTACTGAAGCCAAATTATGATTTAAAGACTTCAAGTTACACAAAATTCACCATTTACACTAGTTTAAACCTGCAAGTGACCCATGCTGCAGTGGAGGGCAAAAAAGACACGTGTCTGGTCACCTATCTCCTGCCTAAGCCCCAGAACAATTCACAAGCCAGGGGAAGAGAGGAGTTCAGCCATCTGAGTCGCAGATGGGACCTGATCTGGTAAGTGTACCCAAAGGCCGCCCACTGGATTGGGTCCCATTCAAAATCTGGTGGTGGCATTAGTAGAAGCCCATCTTGTAACTTTTAGCTCAGTGGTTAGAAGCTTCACATGGGATATGGGAAATCCAGGTTCAATTCCCCCCTCTGCTAGAGGAGGAGAAGGGAGACCCCTGTTCAAATCCTCCCTCTCAGGTTCATGCTCTAACCACTGAGCTATGGGATATTCCGATGTAGGGCTCCCTCAGTCTCTCCTATTGACTCTGCTCCACTGTGGATAAATAATTCAATAACCATCATTGGACCAGAAGTTATAAAGGGGGGCACCACCACTACTTCTATCTCCTCCTCTGGCTGATTTGTGTGACGCGAGGCAGGCACCTAACTCATTCCCACAAGAAATTAATTAGGTGCCTAAGCTGCCTGACTGCAGGCAGCAGGGTCCATTCATGGATTGCTAAGTAGAGACAGGTGCCTCTCTGGAGCCTGGACTTAGGTGCCGGTTTCCAAGAGGGGATGGAACTTAGCACACAGCCCTGTTGTCAGCATCTCCCATTGGCTAGTTTATATAGCACCCTGCTTAGCATGCTGGCTTCTGTAGATCACATTGTAATATGCCTATCTCTTCCCATTCATTGTACTGGAGCATAGGCACCTAACTCAGACTTTATGGATTGTAGGGTTGTTCCTGTCATTTTCTAGGAACCTAAAAGCTAGGTTCCACAATGCTCAGCATTGCGATGCTTAAGTCCCTTTGCGGAACCAGGCCTTAATGTTTGTAAAGCACCATCTAAGTGCTATATATTATTACAGAGCTCATTCTGATTCCAAGCAAGGCATGAATGTTCCCAAGTAGGTACCGCTAGAAAAATCCCATTTTTCACATATTGCTACATATGCAAAATAGCCATCTCACAGACTAAAATTTTCCATGTCTAGTGGTGAATTTTGGGGGGAGGGAGGGAAGAAAGAGCAGCCTAAGATTCCCCCCCCCCCCCTCGCCCCACACACTCTCTGGAAGTCCATCTCTGACGCCAAGTAGAAGGTACCACTGGAGGAACTTGAAGGCTGTGATCCTAGTTTGCAGAAGTGACAAACTGAAGATTGTAAAGTAAATCGTGATGTGCAGCCACAGAGACTAAAGGGTCCAAAAGAGATGTGTCAAAATTGATCATAACTACCACAGCCCTATCTACTTCAACTACCATCTCTAACAAGGAAGGTGACGGCAGTCTACCTCTTGCATTAGCTCAACAGTGACAGTTTCATATTTACTCAATGTGCAGAGGAATGTTAGAATGCAGTATAAATAGCTAACCTTCTCATACATTTCACCAGATGATCAAAGTCCCCCACAATTCCTGTGTTTTCTTGAAAGGACAGAGGGTCCAAAAAGACAGGAAGAGGAATCTGTTTTTAATATACAAAATGGTTTTTGCCTGGGAACAGTTACAATTAGGCTTCTTTCCTCTATTCACTGGTGCAAGGAAGGTACTTAAAAGGGAATAGAGAACCACACAGTCTCCCAAAACAAATTTTTGTGCACAAACTACATCAGCAGGGACTCTGTCACAGTGTGCAGTGATTTGGAAGGTGCCACTGCAGCTGTATTTAATGAGACAGCATCTCCCCCCACTTCTGTAACTGTTTCATGGATTGTGCGCGCTATGCTGGACTCCAATCTTATGCCCCTGGGAAATCAACGTTTAAAGCTTTACTTGCCAGAGCTCTCAGAGCTAGTTGATAGTGTCCCTGTTACACTGTGAGAGGGAGTATAGAGTCTTTTCCCAGAGCCTGATTATTTTCAAGAAAATAGAAGCTGCATCACTGAATCTTTTAATACATACAAGAGTAATTAGGGTGCTGGCTGCAATGTCAAGCAGGTGGCATTTATTTACAACATTTATGCACGTGTCTGTTTGAAAGATGAGAGACCACAACTACCTAGAATTACAGGAGAGATGCAGACATATTTTTCAATTTTATTCTTAATGGGAGAGCAATGGCATCCCAACTTATCACATCTTCCAGGGAAAACAAACAGGAACTAGACCATTTCTGGTACTAAACACCGCCACAGAGTTCGCTTGGCATAGTGCTTTGCTCACTCCATGACTGTGATATTCCTGATTCCAGCTACTTTTGCAAGGTCATCACTAGAACAATCAGCACTAAGAGAAGGGAAAAATAATTGGAACTGAAGCATAGACCATAAGATGAGCAACAGTATCAGGCTGTTGCTGTAGATCATTTGTAAAACAGGGTATTCTAAATGGAGCTGGAACCAGACAATATTAAGTAAAAACATGATTAAAGTATCTCTAATGGTTTTCCGGGAGAGCAAAAAAGTCGATTCAGGCATAAAACTCAATACCTTCCAAAAGAAGAAAATAAAATCCACCAAGTGATCCTGAAATCAACTTTTCCTTTGGATAAATAGATCTGAAATAGTAATACAGTTCACAGTGGCATAAAGTTCTCCGATTGCTTGTGTGCTTGAAAATATCTCATCAGTAAAAAAATATCAGAGCTGGGGGCAAAACCCTTTCTCTGAATTCTGTACATGGACAAATGCACATGGGATCGGCAGGCATCAGGTCATCGGCTCCATGGGAAACCAGCAGTATTGCAGGGCTGCAGATCACAGGTCAGGAGATGAGGGGTAAGAAGAATAGTAAGGCCCATTTTCCTGTGATAAAGGAATGAGAAGTTAACTAAATATGTTTCCAACTCTCAAGTGCATGCAATTGAGGGACGAAAAGGAGGCATAATTAAACAAACATTCTTGACCACCCCTCTTATATCCTAGTACAGTAGCATCCAAACTTCACCCTGCTGAGAATGGCATTGGCAACTTGCTGGGAGCCTGAAAGTTGCATGCTCCTGATTTGAACACAGCAGATCACAGCTGCTTTAGCCTAAAACCAAAGCCGTGGCCTGTCGAGACTGCAAATGCCAGCATCAAATGTGGCCAGTAGGTCAGCTCAAGATGGCACACTGCCTGCAGAGACATGCAGTGTCTGTTCCTCTGTATTTAAAGAGAGGGCAAATTTGGGTCAGAATGACACTGAGTCACATTTGTCCAGCACTTTGGGGGAGAAGTCCAGGAGGACGAAAGGACTAAGACAGCCAAGAGCTGTTCCTCCTCTTCACTCCCTTTCCCTAATGTGTGTATGTCAGGGGTGGGCAAAATTTTTGGCCCGAGGGCCACATCGGGGAATAGAAATTGTATGGCGGGCCGTGAATGCTCACAAAATTGGGGTTGGGGTGCGCGAGGGGGTGTGGGCTCTGTGGTGGGGCTGGAGATGAGGAGTTTGGGGTGTAGAAGGGTGCTCTGGGCTGGGAACGAGGGGTTCGGAGGGCGGAAGGGGGATCAGGGCTGGGGTATGGGAAGGGGTGCAGGTTCCGGCTGGGGGGGTGGGCTTTGGGGTGGGGCTGAGGATGAGATGTTTGGGGTGCAGAAGGGTGCTCTGGGCTGGGATCGAGGGGTTTGAAGAGCAGGAGAGGGATCAGGGCTGGGGCATGGGGAGAGGCTTAGGGGGTGCAAGCTCCAAGCAGCGCTTACCTCAAGCGGCTCCCGGAAGCAGTGGCATGTCCCTGTTCCAGCACCTATGCGGAGGCACGGACAGGCGGCTCTGCACACTGCCCCATCTGCAGGCACCACCCCTGCAGCTCCCATTGGAGCGTGTAGGAGCCGGAGAGGGGCCAAGCTGCGTGGTCCGGCCCCCGACCCAGCGCCCCAGCTGAAGCGGGGCCGAGCTGTGTGGTGTGGCTCGTGGACCGGCTTAAAACGGCTCACGGGCCGGATCCAGCCCACAGGCTGTAGTTTGCCCACCCCTGAAATATGTGTTAATTTGGGGCTGGGAAGAGGAAATAAAGTTTGAAGGCCATGAAACAATACAAGACAAATCAAAGCAGCTCCAACAGCAGTGGGATGGCAGACAGCAACAGTCCTCTGTGCGTCAGGTTTTAGGTTAGTGAACTTCTCAGAATGTTACTGAAAACTGTTAATAGCACCATATAGCTACTCGATAAGCCATGGAAAACAAAGCTTAGTGAGGCTGTCAGGAGATAAGCAAGGTGAGGGAGAGAAGCAAGCAGAGAGAATAAGAGAGGTGAATACTTCTAAAATCGGATTCTGTAGGGCACCTAGGATTCAAGAAGAGACAGACCAGCCATACCTCTGCTTTCAAGTTAATGGACACAATCTGCTTCATCAAAGGGACTGCTCTTCCCCAAGAAAAGCAGACCATGACGACCCTAATCTTCATTATGGAGGTGCGGGCCCATGAGGACTACAGGTCTGCAATCCAGGCTACTCAGATCAATGTGGAGTACTGAATGCTGCATCTCCATCTAGCTTACTGATTAGGTTGGCTACAATCGTCTTCATTTAATACAAACTTGGTGTGGCCGTTGGCTAGGCAAAGAGTGGTGTCCCTAATTTATACACAAAAATATAAGAGAATCCTCTACTGGAATAAAGGGCCGTTTCTGGGCCAAACCCTCTCCTCAGAGATTGACGTAGAAAAGACTAACATGGGAAAACTGACTGTTTCTATGAAGTTCAAAAAGAGCTATTAGTTTCCCCAGCAATCCATCTAGACTTCCCTTTAAGAGGGTGAAGATGACTTGTTCCAGTCTGCTTCACAAAGCAGTAAGATACTCAACAACTGCACTTGGGAGCACAAACAGATGCTTATCACCTGAAGCCACTTACCCTGGCATCATATTCAAGGACAAAAGGGGGGAAGTCAATCTGTTCTGGGGGTATGGCTGTGAACAATTGCTGAAGGTTTTCCACATAGTGGATTTTGTCCTTTAGCCCTGAGACGGTAAAGGTTGTGAAAAACCACGTTGAGACCTAAACAGAAAAAAAAAAAAAAAAAAAATTAAACTGATGCCATTTCTGAGTCTTCAAGTTCAACATATTATTCCATACTCGTATAAACCAATCAAGCTTCAGCATTGTAACTGTGAGCACACAACAATAAAGAATACTCCATCTCAATTGCTAGTCTAGCAAGCTGTTACTTGCACTACAGAATAGTGCTTCAAACTCCAGACTGACATTTTTCTTAATTCTACACCCCCGTATTGCTGCACGGAATTGGTGTCTATTTACTCCTTCCCATTCTGCTATTTCCAAAACTCTGCACTTCCAGATTAGTCAGATCAATCTCTTTCCTTGCCTTAGTTTTAATGCCTGTTAGCACCAGTTTTCCTAGGGCAATTTAGAAAAAAAAGTGACCTTCAGTTGTCCCAAGACCCCACTGATAGATACATCCTCTCTGTTCTGGGTATTTGTTTCCCTCTTTCCTATACACTACATCTGCTCAAATGGCATCAGACCCAACTCACATCTGCTGCCCAAAACCCGTAAGTCTTAATTTTAGGTCCTAACCTTGACTCTCCTTCAGATCTTTTTGTAACAGGACACAATGTAGAGCAGCTAACTCAGCTTTGTCCTTCCCATGTAAATCAGATAGGGAATTACCAGCCAGGTGTTGTTTTGTTAATGCCTATTAGTGTGGGCAACTGGTCTACATATATTGAAATGATTTCTGGGAGGAGAAGAGGATGATTTCAAACCGAATTTTTAGAGCACAATGTAAAACTGGCTTAAACCAGTCTTCCCACTCGGACACCACAGCACATCCCATTCTTCCAACACATACAGTAAGTCCAGTCCCTGTTGACTGGAGGAGACAGATCTGTGTGTATGTACACTACTGAATATGGCAATTTGTTAGTGGTAAAAAAAATTCCCTATGTCTCAAACTTTTAGTCCAGGGGCTATTTTGTCCCTCACTTTGCAATATCTCAGCCATTCCACTTGCTCAGCTATGCATTGAATATAAAGCATAATTCCCTCTGAACTACAAAACCCACGTAGTAACTATCATTAGAATATATAAGTCAGGGTTACCAATGTGGCAAATGCAGTTTGTTATATGCAGTTAGCAGGGGAAATGATGTGAAGGCACACTGAACAGAACAAATTTGGGAACAATTGAAAGCTTTGCATTTAGAGAAGAGAGCAACTTCTAAGGAGAGTTGGAAGGTGCTAACGCAAACAAACTTATTGCAGGCCCTGGACTGTTTTCAGATGTGTTGGGGGTGTGTGGGGGTGGGGAGGAGATGACGGGGAGGAGAGAGAGAAGCCTGAAAATGGTTTTCCTTTCAAATTTTGTTTGTTGAACTATAGCACAGTTTTCGTTTACTGCACTGGCATCCAGCATGTCAACAGAAACATATAGGTGCTGGCACGAGAGAGTTTGTATATTGCTGCTGCAATTTATGGAATGGAAAAATTCTGATAGAATGGTGGATTAAAAATAAAGAGATATTTTGTATGTAAAGGTCAGTCCCAAACAGATCATCTTTAGTTTAAGCTCAACATTTGAGCTGAAGGAAGCAAATAGCGTCCTTGAAAAGTACAGTGTCCCCATCCTTAAACAGTACAACCAGATTGGGAGGTTGAGTGTGTGCGCATGTGCGATGTAGTGGAAGGGAGAAGCAATTGGAATGAGCAGTGTTTTTAGATTGATATTTTATGATGTACCAAGGCTAGAATCAGAGGGTATACACTACTAGAAAGTGGAGATGACCAGTTTTCCCACTGACATTCAGATTTGCTATTAGTTCTGATGGTGAGAGACCTCTGACCCTAAAACTGTCACTTGATTCCTCACTCTAGCCAAGTGTTTTTGTCACTGGTCTGAATATAGCAGATTTCAAATCTTGCACCACGGTAATTTTCATTCCCTGACAACAGGAGAGGATGGAGCATTGAAACAATGAAGTTAAGTTCTCCACAGACATTCAATATGCAGAAGCATAATTGATTACACGTAATGCAATAAAATATTATCCAGAATACAGTATTTTTGGGGGGATAAATAGAGGACTTTTCTCTCCAGTGCGGTCACCTTCCAGCAGCACCTGACTCCTGCGCAGACCATGGAACGCTCACATCAGAGCAGGAAGAAAGAAAAGACAGGATTAGCTGCCTTTTTGTGTACAATGGATTACTCAGCATTAGCCATTCACACCTTGCTTCAGTTACCCTCTGTTTTGGGGATCACTGCTGTGCTCTCACCTCTGCAGACTTAGTTTAGAGCAACATGCTCTATAAAAAGCCACTAGCCTTAGAATGCACATAATTTAAAACAGTTTCTCTTCTCAAATAAAACAAAGAATGTTGGCTGGCAGCATAAACCATGTTCATGGCCCCTACAAAACAAGCACAGCTCTGGTCTGCCAAGAGCATGATAAAAATCTCTAGAGCCCAGCAGGCCTACAAATAGTGTACAGAAATACAACAGATGGAAGCCATCAAGTATGCCAGGATTCAGTACAGCAATAACATGGATTATTTACGTTACAGATTTAAGAACTGAAATACAATGCTGAGAGATCTAAGAGGAGGGCACTGGGGGATGGTGGAAAGCTTACAAGCAAAGAGCTCCTGCTCTTGCACTTGAGAAATACAGGGTCTTACCCTAGGAACACTGAAAAGCAAAGCAGACAGAAACATGCACTTCTGAAGACATCTAAGCAATTTAGATCTTATGGGACTCTCCTGGCTCAGAGACTGCCAAGACATGGCAGCCCTGAAGTGTTCATGTGAGTCAAGCAATCTCCTACTGGCCACTTCCTACTGTGCGTCTCATCTCACACTCCATAAGGAGATACATTCTCCTTCAATAGCCAGCAGCAGGCCCCATGAGCTCTCTCTTGTAAACAAATGCTCTCCTTACAGGAGTAAAGTTGGGGAGGGATAAGGAGATTGGGTAGAAGACAGTGGAGAGAAATAAAAACAGATTACACTTTGAAGCAACCACCCCAAGAGAAACATTTAAGTCATAGACAAGAAGCCCAGAAGATAAGATTAAGGCCAGTGAAAGAGCAGTGTCATTCTAATGACACCTTCTGCTTGTAGGAATGGCATTTACAGGCTCCAGAGGGAACTTTATCCAGTTATCTTCAGGTGCATGGCAGGTTGCCTGGATGAAGGGCCTGAAGGCTGGGGTTTCTTGGAGGTCCAGCATAAGAAAAAGTAAAGGGAAAATTGGTAAAGCTATTGGCAATAAAATGATTAGCATTTCTTTAACATATATCCATCAGAACAGAATCTCCAGAATTCTTGGGACACCAGATTTGAAGCCTCCAGAAAATTCAGCCCTGGCTTGTCTCCATTGTTTTCTCCCTGTTCTCCTTACCTCAGCCCAACTTTACTCCTGTAAGAAGTGGTGTCGGGCTGGTAATTCAATAGGGGGCATTTTCCCTCCAAGTCAGTACAGATTGAAAACCTCTGCACGACGTAGAGGTATTGTCTTTTGCATGACCTGCAAAACTGAGGCTCTGATTATCATTAAAGATCCCACAACATTTTTTCCTTACAGCAATGTTTCTCAACCTTTTCTGGCTGGTGGTCCCTTATTCAAAGCAAAAATTGTCACTACTGTCTCACATTTACTAGAGAGTACCAATGATCACAATAAGTCTATATAATAATATCAACTAACTCTTTATATGGCACTTTTCATCTGTAGATCTCAAAGCACTTCACAATTATTATTTATTATTACTGTGTGTGAGATTTGAGAGGTTGACTGAGAATAATCTGACCTTTATAGGTAAGGGAGCAAGGGAATGAGATTTTCTCTTTTAGATTGTAACAAAAAACTTTCACTGCCTTGGGGCCCTGGATTGTCTTTTGTGCCCCCTCCCTTTGGGGTTTGTGATCCAATTGTTGAGAAACTCTGCCTTAGAATACTAGCTTGCTCAAATTCCATCTTTGTTTAATTCCATTTTACCGCCCTATATTTCCTCTGCAGTTTCACTTTTATACAGCATTTCCCACTTTTTGTCCTCAATTGTGTCGCTGTATTCCATCCCAGGAGTAGCTAAGTGATTTCTGTTTGTACTTTAGTTTGGTGAGTCTGCAAAGCTCTATCAGATGGAAGGCATTTGAGAAATACAAGTTACTGGGTCTCAGTTTACGAGAGTACACGTTTCACTCTAAGAGTTAAGAGAGTTTATGAGGCTGACCTGGTAAATCTTACTCTGGCTGAAAGGCCCCTAAAGTAGCACAACTGCATTCTGGAATTTGAAGCAAAGGAGGACACTTGGCTTTTTTCTCTGCATGCTAATCCCCAGTATGTTCTTCCTGCTTGTAGCTATTTCAGAATTCTGCTGCAGTCTTTGACAAGAAACCTAAAGACTTGGGCAGGCTTTTATTTACTTCACAAGCAAGATCTGTGCAGGGCTATCTCCACTTGGAACCTCTAGATTTTTTTTTGTTCTACAAGTAAATTCTGATAGCTCTGTAAGGGAAAGAGGATTGCAGGCCACCACAACATTCACTTCCTTGACGACAGTCTACCACACTGTGCTACAAAGTCACGAGACCGCCTTGGCAACCTTCTCCTGGTGCTGGCCAAGATGGCCAGCTATCTATCCAGGAGGAGGAAGCTGAATGGGAGGGGACGCTCTGCGGCAGTGGGGTCTATTTCTGTTCCTTTATCCAATCATGCCTCCAAGCAGTTTTCCTCTGGATGGTGTCCACTGACTCCTTACATGCCTTTGAGGAACAGTGGATGTTGCCTAGGACACACAGTTTGTGTTACCCAAGTAAGGAAAAAACACAACACTACAAAACCTCAGAGGTTTCAGAATGTTCACTAAGTGATGATTGGAAGGCTGACTATACATGCAATTTGTGGTACAGAAGGGAGGCTATTTCAAAACGTTGTTCTTTGGGATGGACAACTACCCAAATGGATGAGGGAAGAGAAGGGCTGATGGCTATACTGGTATGGAATTAATAAGTGAATTCTAGTACAGTACTTGACAAGTGTAAAGAACTATATAAATGGTGGTGGTATTAATAAAATGAAATCAAGGAACCACCACAGTTGTTTGCCCAACTCATAACCTCAGAACAATCACCTACATTCCTCTACCATGTTTCAACTTATTTGAATTGCAGGGAGGCACCCAAACAGAATAAAAAACATTTGCGATGGAATCTGGCCTGGACCCTGGGGACCATACTCCTATCTTACATAAAGTGACAAAGGCTCTCTAATGAAGATGGCAGGTCAGGCCCTTAGTCTGACATCTAATTCGAAAGTGCCAGCATGTAAGATGTTAGTTAGGGCCACTGCTGACACTGTGGGGGTCTTCCAAGCATAATGCCCTGATTACTGTTTTGATCCACAGTTGAGACAAAGGAAGAGAAGCAGCACCACCTTCTGGTTGCCTTTAGAGACCATAGAGCAAAGCAGTAACACGTCCTTTTGAAGAGGTTAGAAAAATCCACAGGAAATAAAATGCTGAAGCCTTGCTTAGGCCTCCCCAAAAGGAATTCTTCTTCCCTTTTCCATCTTATTATTTTATATTACAATCTAGGATCCTGACTGAACCCATTGCTAGCTCATCACTGCTAGCTCAGTTTCTTGGAAAAGATCAGGACACAGACAGTGGGAGACTCATCTACAGGTTAATGGGTTTGAATCTGACCCAGACAAGCAAATATGAAGGCTATTTGGTGGCCTATGTGAAATTAATTGTTAGGTCTCTATCAGCTGTGCTGTATGCTCCTGGGCTGACCTAAGGCCAACAAGAGGGGAGGCAGGTAGTCTCAGTGGAGGTCAAATAATGGCATGGAAATCAAGTTTTCTCCCTCTGCCTCTTGAATACCCACATCAGATCAGGTTTGAGGCACACTGGCAATGAGGTGCATGTGTGTGAAGCCTACACTGACGCTGCTAGGGTTACCATTTGTCCGGATTCCCCCGGACATGTCCGGCTTTTTCGGGTTAAAAATAGCGTCCGGGGGGAATTTGTCAATGTCCGGACTTCCCCTCCTCCCCCCTCCCATGCAGAGCGTGCGCGCGCTTACAAAGCAGCCGGTGCTCCAAAAGCCAGAGCCAGAGCCCTGCTTGCACTTCCCCCTCCTCCCTCCTGAAACTTGACACCACTCCCCTCCTCTCCCTCCCTCCCTCCCTGCACTCACAGATCGCTGGCTGTTTGTCTGGAGATTGGACCTTGCTCCCCTCCCCCGCTGTCGAGCGCGCTGCTCTGCAGCACAGTAAGGGGGCCGGGGGCCAAAGAAGCGGCAGGGAGGTTCGGGGGGGGGGGTAGTCAAGAGACAGGGAGCAGGGGGAGGGTTGAATGGGTCAGGGAGTTCGGGGGGGGGGGGCTGTCTGGGGGTTGGGGG